>NC_064852.1:2806478-2813978 GCF_024139225.1 Suncus etruscus | reverse complement strand
TCAGAGAGCGGCTCTATCTCTTCATGCCAACGCCGAGAGCAAAATATGAATCAATTCCACTTGGAATGAGCCTAGGCAGAGACACCAGAGACTGCAGTGAGGGGGTGGGACGGACACTCACGGTTTTACAGATATGTTCAATGGGGCCATCAAACTCCTGCTGCATTCTCTCCTCGAGGAAAT
The DNA here is from genome assembly GCF_024139225.1 of Suncus etruscus. NCBI lineage: Eukaryota > Metazoa > Chordata > Mammalia > Eulipotyphla > Soricidae > Suncus > Suncus etruscus. The sequence goes on along the minus strand of NC_064852.1, from coordinate 2,813,795 downwards.
AGATGCGGAGCTTTAGGTTAAAGTTTTCTTTCTTTAACTCGGTGATTTGCTGGAAAATAAGCACAGAAAGGCCAGGGTAAGGTCTAGGGCAGAAGCTGTATTAATTACATCAAAGGGCTGAATGCAAGATTTTTGCCAGCAGGAGGCCTGGGTTCAATCCCTAGCACTACCTGGTCCCTGGAACTCTCCCTGGTCCCCTGGGCCCATTTGCACCTATTATTCAAGCACTGAGCTTTGAGTAGCCCCTCCCTGAGTGCCATCTGGCGTGCTCCTCCCCCACCAAAACCACAACCACCGAAATAATAGGCACTAGGGATGGCATCTGGTATTTATCGCCCAGGCTTCCACAAGTGGGCTGAAATGCTAAACAGCAGACAAAAGCTATCTTGGCTATACCATCAAGCCAGAAAGACGGAGGGGCAATTACTACAGATCCCACAGCAATTAAGCCAATCAGGAATTGAACCAGCATACAACTCTGCACCTGTAAATTGGATGGCAACAGATGAATGAAATAGCACATGTCCTGAACTCCATAAATTATCGAAACTCATCAAAAAGAGACAGCCTAAAGCCAGAGAGATGATACACTGGGTAAAGCCCTTGCCTGGTATGCACCAGACCCAGGTCAATCCCTGGCACCCCTGATGGGAGTGAATCTTCAGCACAGAGACAGGAGTAAGCCCTGAGCACAGCAGGGTGTACCCCTCCCCACAAAAGTGATAACCTAAATAGTCTTACATCTCTTTATCTCTCATTTACCTATCACCGGGAAGTATAAATTTACAAAGTTAATCCTGATTAAGTTTCAGTTGTACAATGTCCATTCTCTCTTTAAAAGAGTAGCTAAAAAAACATTACCAGAGACTATTTCACATCCTGATGATTTCAACAGCCATTTCTGCCTATGCTTAAAGGAGAAACAACAATTCTCATCAACTTCTTCCAGAAAACAGAAGATGAAACAATATGATGAAATACCATTACATACCTATTAGAGAGTTTTTATCAAATGCGTTTGCATTGCCAAATATGATAAGATTATGAAGCAAATGGGAGTATCTACACTCTTGGTAAGAATTCAAAATGGCACAACCACTGTGAATAAATGTGTGGCAGTTTCTTTCCAAATTAAACTACATTTCCCATATAACTCAGCAATTCCACTCGTCTACAGTTACCAGAAAGTAATGAAAACCTATACATGAACGTTCACACAGAAACCTAGATGTAAATGCTCACCACAGCTTTATTAATAAGCATGAAAAATTAAAAATTGTCTTTCAAAGGGTGGAGGAATAACAGATACATCCACGTGATGAAGTAATACTTAGCCTCTACAATACCCACAGCATAAATTCCAAAAGCATTACACACTAAGGACAAGAGGTTAGCCTTCAAAAATGACAGAGTGCATGATTCCACTCAGACAACATCTGGAAAAAGAAGACTTCTCGGGACAGAAACATTGGTTTTGGTTTACTGCAGCATTTGCTGCCAGTGATTCAGAGCAAGAGGAGGATTGGCTACAAGAAGACAACACATGAGAATTTTCTTACAGTATGAGCGGTTCTCTACTCAAATTGTGGTGATGGTTACTTGAGCCTACACACACACACACACACACACACACACACACACACACACACACACACACATCTTGATTAGGCCAAATGTTGTAAGACAGCATTCACCAGTACCTTACTTAAATTGCTATCTTGTATTCTGTAAAAAACAATGAAAATAAAATGCAGCCAGATATTAATAACTATCCTTAAATACTAACACATTTCACACACATATAGACACTATTTTCAATGTTTTCCAAAATTATTAGCAACGATATAAATACACTTTTAATAGAGACACTCCGGTGCCTGGATAGATGGAAATAGTAAGTACCTCTACATAAAATCTACTTCGAACTGCCTGATCTTAGCCTTCTTGTTAACACTTGGGGTTTTCAATTCCGTGGCTAACAAGAACAGTGGGGGAGAAAAAAACAATAGGTTCATTAAGCCTCCTTTTAAATGTTTTAAGGAAAGAGCACATAAAACATTCATTCAAACAAAAAAGTCAACCCTGCCAGATACTTCCTATAAAGAAAAACCTTATTCTATTAGTCAACTACCCATAAAATATTTACGGAGCTTGCTTAGAAAGCCCATATTGTGCACACTGCTAAAATTCTTAACAACACTTGAAAGAATATTTGTTCTATTTAGAGGCCAAGACATTTTCAAAGGAAGAATGAGAGAAAGGCAAATAGACCTTTGGAAGGTCAGTGGCAACATCAGACAGGCCCAGAAGAGTTCAATGCAACTCAGACACACTTTCCACAACAATGGCTGCCTCCTTCCGCTTGCTCTCCCTTCCCTCATGGCGTTGCCTCTGGCTACCCCGGCAAACAAGGTAAACGAGGGTCCCTTCTAACTCATCTCTTTCGCTCAACTCTCTTGTCATAGTGCATGGCCCCATGCAGTAGGACCAGCAGGCCACTGACCTTTCTAAGCAACCACCTCTAAGAGAAGAGAAACCGGGATCAGCTAGTGCATCCCTGTCACAAAGGGAAGAGACCATTTTGGAAGACACCACGGCCAGATGTGGGAGGGACGTTCTAGATGAAAGAGAGTGCCTCTGGCGTCACAGTCAGACATCTGGCAGGTATCACTTCATCGGGTTTGTGTCTAGCTGGTGGTTTGGGGTTTGGGAGCCAGCAGGGGGTGGGGAGTTGCTCTTCTGGGGTGTTGTGGGGGGGGGGGAAAGGGTGTTTTATTTGGGAGCCAATCCCAGTGATGTTCAGGAGACCATCCAGTGCTAAAAAAAAAAAAAGCCTGCAATTCCTACAAGCAAAGGAGGAACTTCAGCCCTTGGAGTCATCCTCCCAGCCCCACTGCGCTGTTCTTTTCCCATCACTCCTAGAAAAATACTTTGTGCTGGCCACAAAGTGCTCCACAATGTCTCTCATCTGCCTCTTCAACCTGGTCATGGACCATCCTTTCCCTTGTCCCATCAACAATGTTCCAGACTTACTACTGCCCTCCTGGGCCCTCAATAGCCCAATCACTGTCTACGCAAATACACAGCTTTTCCTGCACTGTATCTGGAACAGTGTAAATGTTCAGTCAACAGTTAATGAATAAGTAAATATAATGGCATCTACATAACCAGCTACCTAGTCAAGATCTTTTTTTTTATTAAAACAATTGTGATAAACAGAATCCTTCATAGTTGAATTTCAGATATACAGGGAGTCAGAGCGCTTCCCACCTCCAGCGTCAACCTCCCTCCACCCCTGGCCCCAGAGTGCATTGGATCCCACCACCCTTTGCTCCCAGCCTAGCTAGCAGTGTAATGGGCTTCTTTGAGTTACGATTGTTAAAGTTTAGGTCCTTTGATTCTATTGTCGTTGATGTTGGCTTGATTATTTAGTTCTGTCCTTTTTTTATTTCCCTGCTGATGCATCCAAGACCACTTGCCCCACGGCCCCCGGTCTTTCTTTGACCCTTTCTTCTTAGTTTTATAGAAGAATGTGGGAATATGTGGTAAAATAAAGTAATCCATGTTCAAGACCATTTTTGTGTGCCTCCCTTCTTTCATCTATAAAACTGGGATCATAACATGACAAAATGTTGGTGTTCCAGTTAATTTACTTTAATTTTTAAGGCACTTCAACTTTCTTCTCACTTGTACTTCTTCCATTAAGAAACACAAGTTCTACGAGGCCCAGAGAGACAGCACAGCGGCGTTTGCCTTGCAAGCAGCCAATCCAGGACCAACCAAAGGTGGTTGGTTCGAATCCCGGTGTCCCATATGGTCCCCCGTGCCTGCCAGGAGCTATTTCTGAGCAGACAGCCAGGAGTAACCCCTGAGCACCACCGGGTGTGGCCCAAAAACCAAAAAAAAAAGAATCTGGAATTCAGATCTAAAAGCAGTCAAACTTGTCTTTTTTCTTCCTTCCTTCCTTCCTTCTTTATTTCTTTCTTTTTCTTCAGATCTAAAAGCGGTCAAACTTGTCTTTTTTCCTTCCTTCCTTCCTTTCTTCTTTCTTTCTTCCTTCCTTCCTTCCTTCTTTCTTTCTTTCTTATCCTCTTCCTCCCCTTCCTCAGTATCTTTTTTTTTTTTTTTTGCTTTTGGCTTTTGGGCCACACCCAGCTATTCCCAAGGGTTACACCTGCTTCTGGCTCTGTGCTCAGAAATCACTCCTGGCAAGCTCAGGCAACCGTGTGGGATGCTGGGGATCGAATATAGGTCCATTCTGCTTCAGCCGTGCAAGGCAAATGCCCTACCACTATGCTACCACTCTGCCTCCCCCAAGTACCTTTTAATAAAGCCCATTTTTACTTTAAAAAAAAAGAAAGAAAGAAATGAACACAGAACTCTCAGAAGAGAAGAAATTCACTGAGAAGATCTTTGGGCCATCATCCTGTCTTATCCTCGGAGAAAAGCCCAAAGACTAGAGCTGGTTCTGGCTGATTCTGATTCAATTCCAGCATACAAGTCATCCTCCTTCCTCCCCCCAGAACCCCCAAAACCCAGCCTGGTGCATAGAGCCAGAAGGAAGCCCTGAGCATCACTGGGTGGAGAACCAAGCACCCTCCCCTGCCAAAAGCAGCTCAAAAATTGTCAGACCTCTCCCCCAGATGACGGAACCATAAACCCTGCAACCTGCCTGCAGATTACTCTGGAGAAACAATACTGACTGGAAGCTACTGCGACAGCTGCAGCCAAGTGCAGGTGGGGAACAAAGACGTGTGGCACTAACTTCGGGTTCCGCTCGCTTCCTGGTGTCCTCAAATCATCAGGAAAACAAACAATCCTATAGCAATTACAGACTTCCAAAGCTGAACCCAAACAACACTTGGCATTCAACTGCCTTAAGAAATCAACTCTTTCTCAGCTCTCGCTCATGAATATACATTTTATATAAAATTTTAACAGAAGAGCGAGTTTATTATTCCAGTGCTTTCCCCCCTATTATAGCTTAAATTTAGTTTTTCTTTCTTCATTGTTGCAGGATTACAGACAGTGATTAGTTAAAATGACTGCACAGAATACCATTGGCTCAATTTCCAGCCAATTATGAACCCTCTCCCTCCTCATTACTTGTGGGTTCCATGTGTTTGGCTAGAAAGAGAAGTTTTGCACAGAGTCTTTTGGCTGCTTGGTCACAATGTAAGGCTCCACCTAATCCTCCTCACTGGCATGCTGGAAGAGGTCAAAGGTGCAGAACGTAATTCCCTTGTTCCCAATTTTCCACCATTTTCCCAATTGCTCCCAGTTATCCCCCATCCTGGCAACCGACACATTCAGACAGAGCTTTCTTCCTTCCACTGGGTTGTTTCCTGAGGACAAATTAAAAAAAAAATGCTTTACTGGATTCAAAGAACAGAACTATCAGAACTAACCAGTCCCGCCTCTTTAGGTGTCCACGCCCAGTGGGCCATGTGAGGCCTGCAGGTGTGAGACCCCTGAACATCCCTGTGGCAGTAGAGGACCTGTCTCTATTCTCCCCCAGATCCTCATAAGCCAACTCGATTCCCAAGGTCCTGGGTGCTGTGGGACCCCTGTAAAGCGCCTGCATCCTCTCTCTCTGCCCCACGGTCTCTGTTCTCAACCACTTCCACTGCCGCAGCCTGGCAGTTCATGTTCTCCTAGCTCATCACTCTCTGCCTCTCCTTGACCTCAGGGAGGTGGGTCCAAGGCAGGCACAGCACGGGAGCTGGCCAGGACACACCCTTGTGGTAAAAGAAACACACGGTGCTTTGGCCACGCCTGGTTAAAAGTTTTCCCAATTCCTCAGATAAGAAGTCGCTGGAAATAAGAAATCCTGTTATGGGGGTGGGTTTGGGGGTGCCTCTGACACCCCTGGCATAGACCCCCCCGGCATGGGCCCCAAACCAAACAAAAATGAAAGCAGAAATCCTGCCTGTAATACCTACTGTTTGCTGCATTACTCTTACTTAATACCTTCTGACACCCAGAAATTCTACTTCTAAGAACATACCCTGAGGAAACCACCGTGCAAAAGGGGAAAAGCAGGCCCAGCTTTGGAAGTGAAAAATGAGAAACGATCTCCAAGTGGCCACAGCAAGCGATGAAGTAAACCATGGTTCAACCCAGCCCTGGAACAGTCTTTCAAAATCATCTGCTGATCAAGTGTTTGCCAAGAGCAGAAAGAAGGGAGAGGAAAAGGGATGGAGCGATAGCACAGCGGTAGGGCGTTGGCCTTGCAGTTGGCTGACCCAGGACAGACCGAGGTTCGATCCCTGGGGTCCCATACGGTCCCCCAAGCCAGGAGCCATTTCTGAGAGCAGAGCCATGAATAGCCCTGAGCATCACCGGGTGTGGCCCAAAAAGCAGAAAGAGGAAAAAAAGGAAGAGGAAAGCTGCCCTTAGGCTTCACCGCCAGGAAAGTCAGGAGCAAACTTTCTAAAGCTGCATAAAGACAGCAGTCTGGGCTGGATTCATGAAACCAAAAGACCCAGGGTCTTCCCCAATCATTCAAAAACATTTAAAGAGAGGCAGAGACAGAGACAGACAGAGAGCTACTGACTGGTCCTCATGTCCAGCACGAGTCACACCAGAAACACAGTGCCTTCGTATGAAGCACTGTCCTGGCCAGCCCATATCCACCCCAGGTGCTCAGGGCTCAACACTCTAAGGGGACAGATCAGGCCCCTCTGAAGACTGAGCAAGCATGCCGCCTCCCTCCTTAGGTCCTGCCATTGGGGAGACTGTCCTTCAGTTAGGGAGGGTCAGAGAGAACGGGCTGCAGTTTCCAGACCCCTCAGAGGTTGCGGGTGCAGAGAGCTGCAGAGTGATGCAGAAAGGTGCTTTCTGGGTCTGAGCAAAAGCATAGAAGTTGTAGCTTTTTTGCCTTGCACACAGTCAGTGAATTCTGTGTCTCTCACAGTGATTAGATTTTAAAAAGTATCTCAGGGGGCCAGAGCAATAGCACAGCGCAGCAGGTAGAGCATTTACCTTGCATGCAGCCAACTCGGGTTCAATCCCCAGCACCCCATATGTCCCCCTGCACCATAGGAGTGATCCCTGAGTGCAGAGTTAGGAGTCCCGGGAGCACCACTGGGTGTCGCCACCCTCCACCAAAAAAAAACAAAAAAAAAAAAACCAGATTCTTCCTGTGCCAGAACCTGAGTTGACAGCCAGAGGCATCCTCTCCTCCTCTCCTCCCTCCACATATGCCAAATGACGGGGTGGGATGAAACTCCTCTAGCCATGAGATCCTGACCGTCCTAGTGCACAGCTTCACCCATCCCCTCCCCACTGCCCTTTACTCTCTGGACAAGTCAACAT
>NC_064852.1:2696478-2801478 GCF_024139225.1 Suncus etruscus | reverse complement strand
GGTAGGGCATTTGCCTTGCACACAGCTGACCCAGGACGAACCATGGTTCAATCCCCGGCATCTCATATGATCCCCCAAGCCAGGAGGGATTTCTGAGCACATAGCCAGGAGTAGTGTCACCGAGTGTGGCCCAAAAACCAAAAAAAAAAAAAAATAATAATAATAATAACCCCAAAGAGTCATAGCAGGGGTTCAAAGGAAGCCATAAAAATGTTCTTTACAATAGAAGAAAGCCCTCGAAAATGTTAAGTTGGCCTCTCAAAACTGGTAAAAAGAGCCTCCCACTCGGGACACCAGAAATGCACCAAACTGCTGCTGCTATTAGAACCCAAAACCGAGGGGCCAAAACAATAGCACAGCAGTAAGACGTTTGCTTTGCACTTAGCCAAGACAGAATAGACCCCAGTTTGAATCCCAGCATCCCATATGGACCATGTACATAGGCTGACCATAGAGAAGAAGGGACTGTCACCAGAAGAGAAACACAGGCAGGACCCTGACCCTCCCATTGGCGACTCTGACGCCACCCCGTTTAGACCCATCTCATGAAATCTCACCCCAGGGGCTGAATAATAGCCTGGTGGGGAGGGCACTTGCCTTGAAGACAGATGAGCTAGGTTCGGTCCCCGGCATCACATATGGTCCCCCAAATCCACCAGGAGTGATTCCTGAGCACAGAGCCAGAAGTAACCCACCATGTGCAGCCCCAAAACAAAAATAAATAGACAAATAAATAAAGAGATCCCACTCCCTTCCAGGCTGGCTAGACAGTGGTAGCAAATGTGAAATCATCCCGGATCTTCACTTACATTTTCAAAATCCTTCATGTTCCGTGCTCTGGTGGGAGACACTGTTTTTCCAGACACCGGTGGGAGCACTGTGAAGAGAAAAGGGACAAAGGGAAGCAACGTACACAAACACACACACACACACACACACACACACACACACACGCTGCCTAGCCACTCCTAAAGCACCATGGAGTCCAGGGCAGAAAACATCAACAGTGGCCAGTTACTCCCTGCGGCTTCCTTTCTGTCTGTTGGGATTTGCTGCTTTGAATCTAGGAAAACTCCACCTGGTGTTTCCCAGAGTGGGCCACACTGTCCCCTCTGGGATGAGAAACTAGCGGCAGAGGAGCGCTAGAACAATCCTAAAGACACTGGTAGGCTTGGGTACAACTCAGGGCCTTTTCTGTCCGCTTGCTTAAAGAAGGCAGATTCCCAGGGGAGCACTGAGTAATTGTTTTTCTGAAAGGGAGGCAGAAGGCCCAGTAAGATTAGATACCCTGGGCCTCTTAAAGCATTCTACTTCCTTCCCAAATTACTTGAAATCAGCACCCACATAATGCATGTGGTTCAAAGATGAACCCCCAAAAATGTGTTGGGCAGGTGGCAAAACAAACCTGGCCTGACAGGTGCCCCCTTCTGTGCTGCATTGAGTCCCAGCTTCACACTGGTAATTCAAACAGCGCAAGTCTCACTGACTTGGAGCAGGCACTGGCAGGCTTCATCTTAAAGCAATGGACAGCAAATATTTTCGGGTCTGCGGCCATACACAAAGCCTAAAATCTGTTACCGTCCCTCAACTCCTGTGGCACAGTCACACCCACCAATAATTCATAAACAAATAAAGAGGCTGTGTTCCAATGACAGCTGATTTTTGGAAGCAAGCAGCAGGTTAGAAACTGCCCTCTCTACTTTGGGGTGCTGAGTCTTGACCAGTAAATTCCCAAAGAGTTCCACAGCTTCTTTAGGGCAGCGACCATCTATAACCCCATCTATAACCTCTGTACTGTGCTGGGGTCAGGGAAACCAAGACGAAGGAAGTAGACATCTATCCCGCACCCAGAAGGCCCTGTAGTTTTAAGTGCTGAGAGAACGAGCAACCTCGTTATTCGGACAAACAGGCCCGCTCCTCTCCGGGCTCTGTTCTAGATGCAGCTACACAGGGACAAAACAAAGGCAAAGGCAACAGGACACTCAAAAGAAGAGACCGGCATAGCAGAACAACAGGCCAGAGACAGGGTTTGTGACAAGGAGAGGAACACCAAGAGCTAAGAGGATGCCAAGGACAGGAGATGGTATGGTAGGGGAGGATGGCCATCTCCAAGGAAGGATGGTCCCACGAGAAGGGGGCATCTGGTTGACCTGAAGAGAAGGAGCAGAACAAGAGATAGCTCAGCAGTAGGGCATTTGCCTTGCACACAGCCGACCTGGGACAGACCCGGGTTCGATTCCCAGCATCCCATATGGTCCCCCGAGCCTGCCAGGGCGATTTCTGAGAGCAGAGCCAGGAGTAACCCCTCAATGCCACTGGGTGTGGCCCAAAATTTAAAGAGAGAGAGAGAGAGAGAGAGAGAGAGAGAGAGACAGAGAGAGAGAGAGAGAGAGAGAGAGAGAGAGAGAGAGAGAGAGAGAGAGAGAGAGAGAGAGAGAGAGAGAGAGAGAGAGAGAGAAGGAGCAAATTATAATCCAGGTGAAACCAAAGACCTGAGCCACAAGCAGGCCGGCATATGCGAGGCCCGGTGGGGAGGCCACAGTACTGAGACCTAAAGACACTGAAAAGAGAACAGATGGCAGAAGTGAGGGTCTATGCAGCAGACCGTGCATGGCCTCTGGGATGCATCTCGGGACACCCAAGGAGCCAGAAGAGGAGTCTAAGTCAACTAAACTGGGGTGTCCAGAAGGCTGCCTTGGGCTGCCTCACCAAGAAGAGTCTCAAAGGAGATGAGTCAGGAGAACATGGGCATAACCCAGGCCACAAATTGGATGTCTGAGCCTGGGGTTCACATTCCAGACAGTCCTCTAGTAGCCAACAGGAGTAAGCACAAAGTAAAGTAAAGTGAAGGAAAGCACAGAGTTTGGAAAGAAAAGTGAACCTTTGTCAGTCCAGGGAGAGTCCAAGCTCAAAGAGGCCACAGGCAGGCTCAAGGTAGTTGAAGGGGTGAAAAGAGAGGGGAGCGTCTCTCACAAAGGCCCAGAGTGGGGTGGACTCGGTGTTGCAAAGCAAGTGCAGAACGGGGGCTCAGGAACAGCTGAGCAGACTGGAAAGTCTTTTTACTTTGGGGGGGGGGGGTCACAACCAGCAGCGCTCAGGGGTTCCTCCTGTTTCTACGCTCAGTAATCACTCCTGGCTTGGGGGACCATATGGGATGCCGGGATTCGAACCACCAACCTTCTACATGCAAGGCAAAAGCCTTACCTCCATGCTTCTCTCTGGCCCCAGACAGGAAAGTCTTAAGTCCTGGGGCCGTCTCTGTCCCGGGCCTGCCTCTCTCTGCAGGTCTTTCTGGAGTCACCTAGCTGATCTTATTAGCACTGACTGCCTGTCTCCTTCACGTCCTGGTGGTCCCTTCTCTTTGCCTCTCACAGCCCTAACACCTTCTGTGCCAATGACATAAGTCAACGTTTATCACGGTCGTCTCTATTTGACTGTCTGACTGGTGGATCTGCCCAGAACCTGTTTACTGCAGCATGCCCAAGCACAGCACAGAGCTGAGTAGGGAAAGTAAGGTATGAAGAGCCTAGGAACCAGCCAGCCTATGCCCCACTTCTTGCTGCCTAAGAGCAGGAAGGATAGAAACCAGAACTGCTGAATTTTGTACTCAAAGTTCACGGTGAAGGTAGACCAGAAGGTGGTGCAGAAGCTAAAACATTCTAGAAGTATAGGCCAGATCACAGAGTCACAGAGACTGGTTGCTAGAAAAATGTCTTCCTTTTTTTTTTTTTTTTTTTGGTTTTTGGGTCACACCTGGCAACACTCAGGGGTTACTCCTGGCTCTGCATTCAGAAGTCGATCCTGGCAGGCTCAAGGGGATGCCAGGATTCGGATCAGGGTTCAGCTGGTGTTGGCCGCATGCAAAGCAAACACCTTACTGCTGTGCTATTGCTCCAGCCCCCTCTAAAAAATGTCTTTCTCATGCACATTCCCCATCCCTTCAGAGCAAAGAACTTGGGACCCTCTAGCTCTAAGTGACTTCAACGGGGCTGATTCTTAGAAACTCTCTGGTATTTAGAAAGACAAAGCATTTGCTTCTGTAAGACACAAAAATCATGCGGAGTGCTTAGCAAAGCCCATGCTGCAAGACAGGGGGCTCCCTCACACTCCAGCGTGCACACACAGGTTGCTAATTCTCTCCTTGGCATCTCCTGGGGTCCCACCCCTCATCTACCTCCAAAGGGCAGGTGCAGGAGAGCCGCTGGGTCTCAGCAGCGAATGGAATCCAGCGGCTGACTGGGAAGTCCCGGGCACGCCACTGCTCCCTCAGCAGCTCAGCAGCCGAGAGCGGGAACACCACCATCTGCGGCCGAGCCCTAAAGGGGAACAGTGATTCCTCTAGTCTAGTGTGTATGACGTTGTATGACAAACCAACACGTAGAAGAACTGAACGGGAGTCAGACAGTTGGTGAAAGGACAGTGATAGGACAGCGGCAACCTAGCAAAGAGGTGACCAGGGTTTGGCCCCAGCATCCCAGATGGTCTCCCAAGTATGGTCAGGAGTAGCATATTTTTTAGGACATAGTTTTTAGCTGCTCTCTTCCCCTGCACTCAGGCTTCAGCTCCAGGCGGCATTTGCTCTGTATGACACACTTTTGGGGGGAAAAAGTCCATCTTATGGTACAAAAAATATAGTAATTTGCGAGTGTAGAACCAGGAGCGACTCCTGAGCACCGCAGGGTGTGGCAAAAAAATAAATAAAGAACTGTACATCTACTAGGAGCAACCGTGGGGCCGAGTAAGATCTACACCCTCCCCTACCACAAGGCTCATGCCCTCCACAAAGAGTGGAGCCTTCCAAATGTTCCCCATTTTGACCAAAGACCCCGCTGAAGGGACTTACCACCGTTTCCCAGAGCAGCAGGGGCACTGATGTCGTCCAGGTTATCTGGCAGACCGGGATCAAGGCCACTAGGAGAGAACATGGCGAGAGATGAGTTCGTGCCACCGCCAGCTGCACCCAAGTGAGTGAACCGGGAGGGGAGGCCCGCCCAGAGGGGGGCACTAAGCACACAGCTTCCTGAACTGAGTGTTCCGGCCCTATGGGCTACGCGACTGTCAAGCAAAGTCAATCCGTCATTTATTCACCGAGCTACTGCTCTCTGGGTACCAAATATGTACTAGATGTTGTGACACATGGTAAGATTCATGCAATGTCTACGCCTGAATCTTATTTCCTTGTTCTTTTGCATGAAGATAGACCCCATAAAGAATGAACTAACCGATGTACGTAAGCTTTTTAGCACATAGGAAATGTCCAATAAATGTTTTGTCATGAGTTTTGTTATCAATATTTCTACTGACAAACAAAACTTAAGGGGCCAGAACAATAGCAAGTGATAGGGCGTTTGCCTTGCACACGGCTGACCCAGGACAGACCCGGGTTCGATCCCTGACATCCCTTAGGGTTCCCAGAGCTGCCAGGAGCAATATCTAAGCGCAGAGCCAAGGGTAACCCAAGTGCTACCAGGTGTGGCCCAAAAACAAAATAAAACAAAAAAACAAACAAACAAAACTTAAGCTCTCGAGCCAGGTAACACAGATGCTTTAAAACAAGACAGTGAGGGGCCGGGCCGGAGAGATAGCATGGAGGTAAGGCGTTTGCCTTTCATGCAGAAGGTCATCGGTTCGAATCCCGGCATCCCATAGGGTCCCCCGTGCCTGCCAGGAGCGATTTCTGAGCATGGAGCCAGGAATAACCCCTGAGCACTGCCGGGTGTGACCCAAAAAGCACAAAACAAAACAAAACAAAACAAAAAAAAAACAGTGAAATTAGGGGACTGGCCTTGTAGGCAGCTGACCCAGGCTCAATTCCCATTCCAATATGGTTCTCTATTCCCCCCAATCCCCGGAGTGATTCCCTAAGGACAGAGCCAAGAGGAAGCCCTAAACTCAACTAGGAGTGTCCCTCGAGAAAAGAGAAGCAGAACTCGTGATCCAGGAAGTTTTACCGGTTGAATTATAAAAATGGGTTCCGGGGGCCAGATTGACACCTCCGCAGTAGAGCATTTGACTTGCACGCTGCCAACCTCAGATAGACCTGGGTTCAACCCCCGACATCCCAGAAGGTCCCCCAAGCCTGCCAGGAGCAATTTCTGAGCAGAGTAACCCTTCAGGAGTAATTCCTGAGCAACACCTGGTGTGTGACCCAAAAACAAACAAAAAAGAAAGATATGAGACACAATTTGCACGAGCATTTGCAAAGCTACACATACACACACACACACACACACACACACACACACACGTTTCCTATTTATCCTTGGCACTCGAGAAAGGCAACTATGTTCGTGATTCTGCACAACTTCTGAATTTTATTCGTGGACGAATGACTATTTTGAATCACAGATGTACTTGCTGCGCTGCAAAGCATCAAAAGAACAACTACAGGAGAGGCCGACAAAAAGGTTGGCCAAACTGTGAATGGTCAGCAGCTGGACTGGGCTAACCAGTGTGGCAACTGATAGTGCTCCTGGCATGGTGGGTCTAAGAAAGAAGTAATTGCTCACAGAAACCCAGAGATGGACAAACAGAACCATTCTGATCCAACAGCCATACGGTGTCTCATCTACCGATAAGTACTGTGGAGTAAATCTCTGAAGTGGGACTGTGTGATGAAAATTGTGGTATTTTGTGCTAACTTCATTAGAGCGAACGCACTAAACCACAATTTCAAGAATTTTTGTCTGAGCTAAATGTTGCCAAGGAAGACAGTCTGTGCCCCACAGACGTCCACTGGCTGTCGAGGGAGAGTTCTGAACCGTTTCTATGACTTACTTCCACAGATATTACAGCTTTTCTGCTTTCAGAAACCAAAACACCAGAGCTCAATGAGGCAGAATGGAAATGGCACCTCGCCGTTCTGACAGATGCGGCGGAGCTCCTCGACAATATCCATGTGCAGCTTCAATAAAAGGGAAAGCTCCCCTGTGGTATGCAGTCACATGTGGAAGCATATGAAGTAAAATCAGGCCTCCTCAGCAGAAAGAGATGGAGGAAGATTCCTGCCGTCTCCCCACAGCTCAGAATCTGTTAGTGGAAAAACCACTGATTGCATTCCCAAACAAAACGTGTGTGGATTCGCTGGAAACATTGCAAAAGGAGCTTCCATTTAGACTTAAAGAGCATGATTCCCCCCACACCAGGCGGGTCTTCAGGGCCACGCCTGGTTAATCGGGCCTTGGGGGGAGGGGGTGAGAAATTCCTCCCTAGGCATCCAAAAACTGCAGAGCCTTGGCTGGGCCCAGAACACTCCGAATGCCAGGATTTCTTGGTGTGTTTGCCTGGTATGTTGGGGGCTCTGGGCAGGACAGCTAGCCATAGGACCCCTGGGCTGACCACTTAGTCCAGGGGAACAAGATTCCCCCACACCAGGCGGGTCTTCAGGGCCACGCCTGGTTAATCGGGCCCTGGGGGGAGGGGGTGAGAAATCCTTCCTAGGCATCCAAAAACCACAGAGGCTCGGCTGGGACCAGAACACTCCACATGCCAGGATTTCGTGGGCTTTTGACTGGTATGATGGGGGCTCTGGGCAGGACAGCTAGCCATAGGACCCTGGGCTGACCACTTTGTCCAGGAGAGCATGATTCCCCCCACACCAGGCGGGTCTTCAGGGCCACGCCTGGTTAATCGGGCCTTGGGGGGAGGGGGTGAGAAATTCCTCCCTAGGCATCCAAAAACTGCAGAGCCTTGGCTGGGCCCAGAACACTCCGAATGCCAGGATTTCTTGGTGTGTTTGCCTGGTATGTTGGGGGCTCTGGGCAGGACAGCTAGCCATAGGACCCCTGGGCTGACCACTTAGTCCAGGGGAACAAGATTCCCCCACACCAGGCGGGTCTTCAGGGCCACGCCTGGTTAATCGGGCCCTGGGGGGAGGGGGTGAGAAATCCTTCCTAGGCATCCAAAAACCACAGAGGCTCGGCTGGGACCAGAACACTCCACATGCCAGGATTTCGTGGGCTTTTGACTGGTATGATGGGGGCTCTGGGCAGGACAGCTAGCCATAGGACCCTGGGCTGACCACTTTGTCCAGGAGAGCATGATTCCCCCACACCAGGCGGGTCTTCAGGGCCACGCCTGGTTAATCGGGCCTTGGGGGGAGGGGGTGAGAAATTCCTCCCTAGGCATCCAAAAACTGCAGAGCCTTGGCTGGGCCCAGAACACTCCGAATGCCAGGATTTCTTGGTGTGTTTGCCTGGTATGTTGGGGGCTCTGGGCAGGACAGCTAGCCATAGGACCCCTGGGCTGACCACTTAGTCCAGGGGAACAAGATTCCCCCACACCAGGCGGGTCTTCAGGGCCACGCCTGGTTAATCGGGCCCTGGGGGGAGGGGGTGAGAAATCCTTCCTAGGCATCCAAAAACCACAGAGGCTCGGCTGGGACCAGAACACTCCACATGCCAGGATTTCGTGGGCTTTTGACTGGTATGATGGGGGCTCTGGGCAGGACAGCTAGCCATAGGACCCTGGGCTGACCACTTTGTCCAGGAGAGCATGATTCCCCCCACACCAGGCGGGTCTTCAGGGCCACGCCTGGTTAATCGGGCCTTGGGGGGAGGGGGTGAGAAATTCCTCCCTAGGCATCCAAAAACTGCAGAGCCTTGGCTGGGCCCAGAACACTCCGAATGCCAGGATTTCTTGGTGTGTTTGCCTGGTATGTTGGGGGCTCTGGGCAGGACAGCTAGCCATAGGACCCCTGGGCTGACCACTTAGTCCAGGGGAACAAGATTCCCCCACACCAGGCGGGTCTTCAGGGCCACGCCTGGTTAATCGGGCCCTGGGGGGAGGGGGTGAGAAATCCTTCCTAGGCATCCAAAAACCACAGAGGCTCGGCTGGGACCAGAACACTCCACATGCCAGGATTTCGTGGGCTTTTGACTGGTATGATGGGGGCTCTGGGCAGGACAGCTAGCCATAGGACCCTGGGCTGACCACTTTGTCCAGGAGAGCATGATTCCCCCTACACCAGGCGGGTCTTCAGGGCCACGCCTGGTTAATCGGGCCTTGGGGGGGGGGGGTGAGAAATTCCTCCCTAGGCATCCAAAAACTACAGAACCGCGCGGGGGCTTACGCCCCCGCGCGTACTTCATGTATTTCATGTATTCAGAATATCCCTTATTCTTATGTTATGTTTTCCGTACACAGAATGTTTATTTTGTATTCTCCCCTTTCCCACACCCCTACAAAGCTCTTTTTCACTCCTTAACTCTCTAACCCCTTCTCAAACATCACTAATCTAGTTTTCTCTTTTTAACTTCAGTAGTGTAGAATCGTAATCACAGTCCAAAGCTGTGCATTGTGTATGACAACCCCAAACTGTTTCAAGATACATAAAATGGACACGTATTTCTTTAGAATATTTTGTGTTTTTTCTCTGACAGCTATAATTCTTACTAAATGTTGTCTTATATAGTGATGATTCTAACCACTTTTTATGTTCTCTTTTTGAGCTGTTTAACAAGGAATTTTGGTGGAAGAGTCCCCCAGTTTAATGCTTATGATTGAATCATGTCAATGGAATCATTGTAATTGTTCTTATGGCCCCCATACGCGCCAATAACACCATGTGGCATTGCTTCTTATTTGCATAGGCACATTAAAATGGGAAAATAGTATAAATACAAATAAGATCCTATCTAATAGAGATTAGAACACACAAACCTTGTAGTGCAAAGGGACCTTACACCCTGAACATTGACATAACGACCTGGCACAGACGTCAGAAGAAAGGGCATATTCCATTCTCCCCTGAACCAGGAAAGCCATCCACGAAACATCCAGGCTGGTCTATAACATCACTTGGAAGCAATCCTCTACCATGGAAGACCTACACTGCTCAGACTTCGACCTGCTCAAAAGAGACTTCCCTTAACACTGAGAAGACTTAACAACAACAACGACCGGCTTACAGGACAGGGCTCCCTGCATTGCCCTTTGATTGTGAGGTGAAAGGAGAGGATGCTCCACGTCCTGACTTCAATGTAAGATATGCAGATTCCAGGATCTTTAATACAGAAACATGATACCAACAACAGAGACTGTGTGAAAAATAAAAGTGTGTTGGCACTACAGACAATGTATTGGATTGGACGATCTAGCTTGCTTGGAGCCTAGACTTGGTCTTGTGCCAGGAAACTTCAGGGGTCTGGTCTCTTTGTACTTAGGCCAAGGTTATTTCTTTCCATGTTCCTCATATTTTGGTGAGCCTATGCAAACAACAATTGCCACTCTAACACCATTCTTACTGTGCTCCTTTAACTCTAATCCTTAAAAAGAACTCACTTAAAATTTGAGGTTAACTTAAGCTAATATGCATGTATATGGAAATGTAAGAAAATACTATGCCTGTAATGTTTAAGGAGTTACGTAAGTTTTATGGCTTTAGATTGCCTTGTGTACTGTTAAGAAATATTATAATGTATTACAATCTGGGGACTTGAGGGACAAAGTAATTGTACATGGATTCTGTGTTATTTATCTTAATGTTCTTTGGCTGAAATTTCAAAGTTAATATATCAGCAAGGGGACTTCTGAGAATTATGTTATGGGTGATTGTCCTTCCACTGTAACTTTACCTTGTCCTCTTACTTTGCACCCTTGTTCTCATAATTAAAAATAAAAATTTAAAAAAAAAAAAAAAAAAAAAAAAAGAGCTTCAGCTCGTGAGCAGAGCAAACAGCTTTCCATCATTTTCTATTGACATTGAAAAAGTGGAGACCATTTTCCAAATGGAACTGGCTGAACTGCAAAGCTGTGACTCTCTGGGCTTTTGTTTTTGTTTTGTATGTTTGTTGTTTTTTTTTACATCTTTATTTAAGCACTATGATTACAAGCAGCTTCCTAATTTCTCCTAATTAGTTCAATTCTCGGCCCCCATTGTGAGCCCTAAGCACCGTTGGGGATGGCCCAAACCCCCCACTGAAGCACCCACCGAGCTGGCATGCTGATATTCAACGTCCAGCCTTTAGAGTTCTGAACTACAAATTTTTCCCTTTGAGTAAGTCAGACACAGCACAGTATTCTGTTCTAAATCAGCCCAGGCTAAGACAGGCAGTAACGAATAATGGGCACAAGGTTTCTTTCTGAAATTATGAAAATAGCCTAGCATTTGATCCTGTGGTGGATCAACACAACTCTATTAAATATACAAAAAGTCATCCTGGCACAGATTTGAAATGGGTAAACGTTAAAGTGTTAAAGACGACACACATACATTTGTTTGGGGATTTTTTTGGTTTTGGTTTGGTTTGGTTTTGGTGCCACACCCAGCAGCGCTCAGGGATTACTCAGAATTCGCTCCTGGCTCAGGGGACCATATAAAATGCTGGGTCCATCCTGAGCCATCCGCATGCAAGGCAAACACCCTGCCTCTGTGCTATTGCTCTAACCCCACACATACGTACTTAACGTGAACAGATGACACCAAATTACGTGTGTACAACTGACACTCTGTGTGTGTGATTTTCAGTGATGATAGTGTCGCTGTCATACCGAACATAAAATTTAAATACAGGTGTCATAAACATTTCTTCCAACAAAGATTCAGCAAAACTGGTTTATTCAGAAGCCAGACAGGTCATAGATGGGTTAAAGCACTTGCCTTGCACTTAGCTAGTCCCAGTTCAATCCCTGGTATTGCACATGGTCCCTCAAGCACCATGAAAAATGATCCCTGAGCAGACTGAGGAATAAGCTCTAAGTACTGTCGAGTGTGCCCCCCCAAAAAAAAGAAAAAATAAATAAAAATAATTGGCCCATTCAGCAAATACTAGTTGAGCTTCAATGTGCCCAAAACCAAAGGTTCTAGGTACTGAAAATGTATCCCGCCCTCACTGAGCTTATACTTTCCAAAGCCCCAATTTAAAGGAATGCTTGGCTCTAGGTCAGTCTCAAGTCAAGCCCTCCAGCCTTCAGTAGAAATTTCATTCCACCATGTCCTACCTCAACCTCCATCTACAAAACTTTATGGAGATAGTACAGTGGGTAGGGCACGCACTTTGCACATGGCCTGACCAGGTTCAATCCTTGGCAACCCATAGACGACTGGGCACAGCCAAGAGTGACAACTGAGCACACTAGAAGGTAGAAGGAAACCCTGAGCACCACTGGGTGTAGCCCAAAATCAGAAAGAAAAAGAAAACTTTTCACAAAGGCATCGTTTGCCTGAGAAAATACAAAAGACTTAGAGCGAAGTTTAAAGGGTAACCACCCTTTTCAGAAAATAAACTACTCAGTGACCCCCCCCCTAAAAATCTACCTTCTTAAAGGGATTAAATAAAAAGTGTGCCCCCTAACCATACCCAAATAACTCCCCTGGCTTATTCCAATGACTGTCCAGCCATTACACCCCAGGGGGTGGTTCTGCCCATTTTAAGAGACACTGACTTCAAGGAAGACAGTTCTCTCTGGTCTACTCCTAACCCAGGGAAACCAGCGTTGAGCAGCCAAACAAGAGGGACTAGACCAATGAACAAGCTTGAGCTCAGGCATAAGGAATCTCACAGGTAGGGCGGGCATGGAGACCAAGAGATGGACCCAGGGTTATAGGTACATGTAATGAGACATTCTTTGGGAGTTGGGTTGAGGTTTGGTTACCCCACAGTTTCCAAAAGGGAAAGAGATATCCCATACACCCTATCCAGGGAGGACAGGAGAAGTTGGTTCTTTAATAATTCTCTGCAATAAGTAATCCACAGCTATGGAGAATACAGCAGGCAAGAAAATTCCTCCTGCAAACTATTCACCTACAAGTCAGTCGCTCCACCGCACAGAACCACAAGCCTAGATGACAGCTCCCAGCTAAGCTCTCCTGCCTCCCATTGATTGAAATCCAAGTCCAG
Organism: Suncus etruscus; assembly: GCF_024139225.1. Taxonomy (NCBI): domain Eukaryota; kingdom Metazoa; phylum Chordata; class Mammalia; order Eulipotyphla; family Soricidae; genus Suncus; species Suncus etruscus. Next base: position 2,788,639 of record NC_064852.1, on the reverse strand, counting down.
CCCCTCCCAAGGGGAGGAGAAAGCACCAGATCAAAGGCAATGGGAAAACAAGGCCCACAGAAAATAACTGAGATACAAATGAGAACTATTTGATACAAATGGGAACTATTTCAAAGGCCTCAATTGACTTCATAAGTACAGAGGATCTTGCTAGGAAATAGTGCAAATATGTCACAGTACAACCACCCAAAACAGTCAACAATGTATGCACTCCCTCGGTTATGCCAAGCACTAACAAGAGGACATCTGCTCCAATCACGTTGTCACCCATCAAGGGAGCAGAAGATAGAAATGAATGACTCAAGCCACGCACTTAGTACCTGACTGAAGCAGGCAGGATTCAGAGTTGTCATCCGAGTATGAAACTCCTGTCCCTGTAACAGTATCCCCCAGCCGGACTTAATAAAAGGCCTCCCTTGGGCCAGGATCCAGGCCTGAACCTCCCAATTCAGCCTCTGCACCTTTGGGACACCCAAGGGAAATCAGGTTTGCAAACATGACACTGACTGACCCAGTTCAACCAAAGACTGGGAACAAAGAGAGTTCGGGGTTAGACTTGAAGATGGAAGTGTGGAAAGAAGCAAGCAAAAGAGCATTCAGAAGGTTCGCCATAATAGAAAGAGATGGTTTAGTCGACTTTTTTTTTGGGGGGGGGGGGTTGGGCCACACCCGGAAAAGCTCAGGGGTTACTCCTGACTATGCGCTCAGTAATCACTCCTGGCTTGGGGGACCATATGGGATGCCAGGAATCGAACCAGGGTCCATCCTGGGTCAGCTGCGTGCATGGCAAATGCCCTACCACTGCGGTATCGCTCTGGCCCCAGGTTTATTCAACTTTTGAAAAGGAATTTTTTTTAATTCAATTTTTTTTCTTTTTGACATAGAATTTTTTTTCTTCCACTTTCTTTTTAATTTTTTTATTTTATTTTAGTTTTTTAGTTTTTTGGTAGCGCTCAGGGGTTACTCCTGGCTCTACGCTCAGAAATCGCTTCTGGCAGGCTCAAGGGACCATATGGGATGCTGGGATTCGAACCATCGACCTTCTGCATGCAAGGCAAATGCACTACCTCCATGCTCTCTCTCTGGCCCCTTTCTTCCACTTTCTAACCATCTAAGGGCTGGCTATTTTTCTCAGAGCACTTCTGACACTCTGTGTGAGGCAGCTGCACGGCCTCCAACGCGTTCACAAAGAGTTTTCCCAAAATCCTATCTGAATTGATTTGGACAAGTGGAAAGGCTAAGTGCTGAGAACCAGGTCAGAAGTCAAAAGGCCTCATTTATATCCTGGCCCAATCAGACGCTTTCTGTGCAAGTCCAGGCTGTTCATTCCACCTCTCCAAGCCTCGACGCCCTTAGCTGGAAAGCGAGATAATACTGTCACCCCAAAGGATAACAGTTTATTCAATGATTTAGCAATGAGTGAGCCCTGAAGACAAGCCAGATCAAATCAGGAACTGAAATAGCAATGAACAAAATATAAGACACAGCACAGTCCCTGCTCTCAAGAGATCACTGACTGACCTGGGAAAGAGACAATGAAAAGTCCAACCTGCACTGTCCAGTCCCACAGCCACCAGCCACATGGGGCCAGATGAACACTTAAAATACAGTTAGTTCAAGTGAAGAAGTGCGGGAAGTAGATGCTAAAGGAAGTAGAAGAGGAAGTTAGGAACTCACCGTACATGGACTGACCCTGCTAGGTACACGGCAAGCACAAGCTTCCAAGCACTGGCAGGGGTCACTCCTTAGCAGAATAAAATAGCCCCTCAGCACCCAAAACCCCCACACCACCTCCCCAAAAATAAGTGCTATAATAAAAAGAAAACGCATACTAATAAGAAAGAGAGAAAGACTGAGGGCCAGAGGTCAAGTGGTCTCCGATGCATTGGCGGGGAAATAAATAAGAATAGAACTAAATATCCAAATCAAAGTCAACGATAATAGAATCAAGGGACCTAAACTTTGACCATTTAAACTCAAAGGGGTCTTTTGCACTGGAAGGCCAGGGGGCAAAAGGTGGTGGTATAGGATGCATTCTGGGGCCACTGATGGAGGGAGGTGACAATGGTGGTGGGAAGGGCCCGGATTCATTGTAGATCTCAAATTCAACTATGAAGGACTCTGTAGATCACAATTCTTTCAATAAAATAAAAATTAAAAAATAAAAGAGGGGCCGGCGAGGTGGCGCTAGAGGTAAGGTGTCTGCCTTGCAAGTGCTAGCCAAGGAAGGACCACGGTTCGAACCCCGGCGTCCCATATGGTCCCCCCAAGCCAGGGGCGATTTCTGAGCGTGTAGGCAGGAGTAACCCCTGAGCATCAAAGGGGTGTGGCCTGAAAAACCAAAAAAAAAAAAAAAAAGGAAAACACATACCAAATTTCAACTAGCCCAGTGACAAAGTACCTGCCATCATAGTGTATGAGGCCCAGGCCCTGATCCCCAGGTCCAAACAAATTTTAAGAAATGCAAAATGTTTTATTAATGCCTTTTTATTAGTTATAAGTCAAAATGGTAACATGGAGCTACTAGATTAAAATTTTTAGGTGTACTAAAAATAATTCTGTCTGTCTGTCTATCAACTGAAGCAGTGTTTCTCAGTAAAATCTGACATAAAGCAGTGGTCCTCAAACTATAGCCCACAGGCCACATATTGTATTTGTATCTGTTTTGTTTCTTCATTGCAAAATAAGATCTATGCAGTGTACATAAGAATTCGTTCATAAGTTTGGTTTTTACTATAGTCAGACCCTCCAATGGTCTGAGGGACAGTGAACTGGCCCCCTGTTTAAAAAGTTTGAGGACCCCTGCTATAGAGATGGAGACAGAGGGCATAGAAGGACATGGGGGCAGGTCAGTGGAGACTTGCTAGCAGTGGCATCTCCTGAGAAAAAAACCACTCTGCTAAGACCAAGGGGAGGAGGAAGGACAATGCTGGTTGCGAGGCACAGGCAAGGTAATTCCTTACAAAGAGTGTGTTGGCTGGGGGAAGAACTTTCTTCCCAGAGTAGGAGGGAAAAGGCAGACAGAGGCAGTTGAGGGAGAGAGATCAGATTCCAAAGCAACTAGGAAGTAATTGAAGATCTGCATCCTGAGGATGGTGTGAACCCTGGGAGAACCTGAAGAAGATTAGAAACCAGCACCTCAGTCCTACAAAGGCTGGGACAGGGAGGAGGAAAGAGAGATTATTGGGTAATCTGTCAAGCTGCAACTGTGGGTCAGAGACTGAACTACACATCCTTTAAGATTTCCATTTCACAGATCATGAAAATGAGGATTACATAGAACGAATTCCTGTCCAAGGACACAGAAATGACTAATGGGCAGAATTGGTGTTGAAATCTAACCAGATCTGAATGCCAAAGACCAAATGCTGGGCCAGAAGCACAGAGTTAAGAGAAGCTTAAGAGTTCAAGAGAGGGGCCGGGGCGATAGCACAGCGGTAAGGCAGACCTGGGTTCGATCCCCGGCGTCGCTTATGGTCCCTCAAAACTGCCAGGAGCGATTTCTGAGTGCAGAACCAGGAGGTGCCCAGGTGCTGTCAGGTATGACCCAAAAAATGAGTTCAAGAAAGTATGTATGAACTATCTCTAACAGCTCTGAGTGTCTTATGTTGACCAGTCATAGTACAGGAGGGCAAGTGCTTGCCTTGCTTGCAGCCCACCCAGGTCCAATCCCCAGTCCCTCCTATGGTCCCTGCAACTGTACCAGTACAGCAGAACTAGAGCAGTTCTGAGCACAGCCACGTGGCCCCAAAACTTAAGTGTCATGTGTATACAGCAGCACACAGGGAAGATCAGATTTAAGCTTGAAAAAAAGGCTTTCATGCTGTTTTAAATAAAGGACTCTTAGAGGTGTGGCAGAAACCAGGCCAGTCCACGCCAGGGTCATACCCCAATCCACTGAGGCAATGATAGGGAAATTAAGTGGAAGCTGCCCAGTAAACTACAACAGGCTCCAAGTAGATCCTGAAAGTAGATCCAAAGCTCCAAAAAGCCTGACTCAGTGCCTGATGCAAAGTCGTTCTCAAGAGACAAAACCATCTGTCCACAACTGTCTAAGACAAGACATGCCTGTCACCTAAGCACCAATATTAATTGTGCCCATTTTTTTTTTTTTTGGGTTTTTTGGGCCACACCCAGCGATGCTCTGGGGTTACTCCTGGCTGTCTGCTAAGAAATAGCTCCTGGCAGGCACGGGAGACCATATGGGACACCGGGATTCGAACCAACCACCTTTGGTCCTGGATCGGCTGCTTGCAAGGCAAACGCCACTGTGCTATCTCTCCGGGCCCTAATTGTGCCCATTTCAACTCTTTAAAAGTGCCCCAGTCTGCACAACAAAGAACATGGCTGCCTTTTCAGTTCAGATCTTCTGTCTCAGAAGCAATCTGAACCCCAGTAGAGCTGGATTCATTCAGGTCTCTTAGGGCTCTTCTCCATGTCTGTCCATCATGTCTAACATAGGGCTTGAGACAAACATACAGGACACAGCCCTAGCCATATGGGGGCTCTGGCCCACCTTCCCACTGCAAACAGAAATCTGCTCCCTCCAGGTAGGTGGGCTGGCTTGAGATGGATGCGCTGGACAGCCATATGCCCTCCAGTTGTTCCCCCATCTGTGTTACTACCGATGGGGACAACTGGGGTGAGGATGGCAGTGGTGATCCTTGGCTGCTCAAACAATCATTTTCTTAAGCACTGACTATGTCCAACACGGCATCTGCCCAATGAATGTTTGCTGTCAGCCTCACGCCACTATTACTGTCATTACGAATGGGAAAAGGGTTGAGCCAGTTGACCAAGCTCAAGAGTTGGTGGAAGGGCCAGTTCCAACTCCCATTCAGTTCAACCCCAGCGAATGGTGCTTAACCCAGGCGCTGTCCACTGCCTGAGCCTAGATGGCCAGTAGATGACCGGCCCCTCACATGAAGATAAGTCGTGGACAGACCTACTACGTTCCATATAATGAAAGCGACCCCCCCGAACCAAATGAACCATTCAGTATCCTCCAGGTCTGTATCCTGAAACCAACTCCTACCAATGACAATCCAGGAGGCCCCCTTCCTGCAGTTCTAGGCACTCACACACATGCACCATGTCCCCCACTGATGACACAGTCCAAGAGATCCCCTTTCTGCTGCTCTCTACACACAGACACACAAACACACACTGACTCGCACCCTGTCCCTCACACACTTAGACCCTGTCCTCACTTATGTCACTATCCAGGAGATTCCCTTTCTGCAGGTCTACACATATATACACACACACAGCCTACCAGTAATGACACAATCCAAAAAAACCCCTTCCTGCAGCTCTTACACACACATACATACACACCGTATCCCTATGTCCAAATCATGCACACACACACACACACACACACACACCCCTCTGTCCCTGTCCCCTTTCTGCAGCTCTACACACACACACACACACACACACACACACACCCCTCTGTCCCTGTCCCCTTTCTGCAACTCTACACACACACACACACACACACACACACACACACACACTGTCCCTATGTCCAGAGCATACACACACCCTGTCCCCCACTAATGTCACAATCCAGGAGGTCCCCTTATCTACAGCCCTTTACACACACACACACACACACACACACACACACACACACACACACACACCCTGTCCCTGTGCCCAAAGCAAGCCCACTGAGAGAGAGGGAGAGAGGGAGAGGGAGAGGGAGAGAGACAAAGAGACAGAGAGAGACAGAGAGACAGAGTGACAGAGACAGAGAGAGACAGAGACAGAGAGACAGAGAGAGAGGCAGAGAGAGACAGAGACAGAGAGAGACAGAAAGAGACAGAAACAGAGAGACAGAGAGAGACAGAGAGACACAGGGTGACAGAGAGAGACAGGGAGACAGAGACAGAGAAAGACAGAGACAGAGAGAGACAGAAAGAGACAGAAACAGAGAGACAGAGACAGACAGAGAGACAGAGAGAGACTGAGACAGAGAGAGACAGAGAGGCAGAGAGACACAGGGTGACAGAGAGACAGGGAGACAGAGAGAGACAGAGAGGGAGAGACAGAGAGAGACAGAGACAGAGAGACAGACAGAGAGACAGAGACAGAGAGAGACAGAGACAGAGAGACAGACCGAGAGACAGAGACAGAGAGAGACAGAGACAGAGAGATAGAGACAGAGAGACAGAGAGAGATAGAGACAGAAACAGAGAGAGACAGAGACAGAGAGAGTCAGAGAGAGAGACAGAGAGAGGCAGAGAGACAGAGACAGAGAGACAGAGAGACACAGGGTGACAGAGACAGGGAGACAGAGAGAGACAGAGAGACAGAGACAGAGAGACAGCGAGAGAGGGGCCCCCCGGGAGCCATCCGGGGTCCCCGACCCCCCCCCCCCCCCGTCGACGCCACCTTCGGGGCCCCGAGCCCAGCCCACCTGCCGCCGCCGCCGCCGCCGCCGTCCGGGCCCGAGGCCATGGCGGGGGGAGCCCGGGTCCGGTCCTGTCCCGCGGTGTCTGCCGGGCCTCGCGGGAGACTCGGACCCGGGACCGGCGCCCGCCCGCCCTGCCCGCCCTGCAGCGCGCCCTCGGATCGCTCGGCCTGGGCGGCGGGGCGCGGCGGGATTCAAACCGCGGCCGCCGCCATCTTGCCGCGGCTTCCGGCGGAAGGGGCGGGACCGCTGAAGCCGCCGCGGCCGGGCCGGAAGCCGGGCACGCGGAGCGCGGCGGGCGCCATCTTGAGCGAGGGCAAGGCCTCGGCGGGAGAGCGGGCGTGACGCCGTTTCCGGGAAGGGCACTCCGCGGACGAAGCCGGAGCGGGCGCCCTCTTTGTTGAGGGCGCAGCCGGGCCCCGGGCCGTTCGTTTAGGCGGGATGCTGCCAGGGCCCTGAGCTGATGGCCACGCCCGGCCTCTCTGGGACGGAGAAGTTGTTCTGGTCTAGTTAGTTCAGAGCTTCCGGTTCTAGTTACTTTGAAAGTCTGAGTCTTTGGGACCAGACCCGTAGTCTAGGGATTTGCTTGCCTTGCCTGTGGCTGATGCTCCCAGGACCTCATGGCCTCCTCCCACCCTGCCAGCTGTCATCCCTGACTGACCACAGGGCTAGCTTGAACTCTGGAGCTCCCAAAGACCAAGATAAAGAATGGATATAAAACACTTTTAACTTGAATGAGAATTAAAAACATGAAGTGAAAGACAATTGAAATAAAAATCTAGATTTCAATAAAATATTTGCATCTTGGCTTGAAGTCCCAGGTTCCTTAAAATATTTGTTCCTTGGCTTAAAAGTCCAAGGTTCCACCCCTGTCCCCATCCCCTCAAGAAAGAGGGACAAAGGGGAAAGGCTGACTGGGAAGTTGGCACCCCTGATTCCATGCACTTCAACTCCACCTATATCAGCGTTTTGCAATCACTGGGTCATGGCATACTAGTGTGCCGTGAGATGTTGTCTGTGTGTCGTGTCGTGTGTCGTGAGAAAAATTCCAGTTTCATCCTTAACATGTGTCTTCTGCTCAGAAATAGACCCATCAGTAGATTACTTCAATAAGGTAATTATAAAATAACGTGTTTGTGTTTCTTTGATTCCTATTCAAGAAAATTACTTTATGTATAGTCAATATAGGCACAGAGTTAAATTTTATTGACATTTTCTCATGATGGTATGCCTCATGATTTTCTTTCTCATGAAAAAAGTGTGCCTTTGCACAAAAAGGTTGGAAAACACTGACCTATATGATCAAATGTTCTATATTTGATATATATGTATACATATCAAGTTCTATATTTGACATATAGGTGATAGTTCCCCTATATGATCAAATATTAAGCAACACCCTAGTAACCCTTTATTACCCTTTAGGGCACAGACACCAGCAATTAGCAAATAGATGAAGCAAGTTGCTCAAAGTCATGCAAAGGCTTATTGCTCAAACTTTTTGATGTGGTGCTTAGAAGCCCTTTGGGCTGGAGGTTGAACATGCCCTCCCTCGTACCTGGCATGTGCTCCATCCCTCAGAGTAACTTTTCCTCTTAGCTCTACACTTCATGCATTTTAAGTCTCTCTCATATGTGTCACTGGTGCCAGAAACATTGCATTGCACTCTGTCGTTTCCCAGGGAGAGCAAGCCTCCTTTTAAACCCAGTTTACTTACTGATCAGAAGAGGTCAAATAATTTTCCTCAGATCTCACTCACTGTCCAGAAGTGCCAGTGTTGGGATATGAGCACAGATCCCTCCAAATTCCAAAGCCCTCTATTCCTGGAAGTCTATCTTCCTTATTTGTTTTCTCTACTGTAAGTTGTTGTTTTTGTTTTTTTTTTTTTTTTTTGGTTTGGTTTGGTTTGGTTTTTAGGTCACACCCAACAGCTCTGGGGTAGGGGGTTTATTCCTGACTCTGAGCTCAGAAATTGCTCCTGGCAGGTTCAAGGGGTGAACATTTGGGATGCTAGGGATCAAACCCAGATCCATCCCAGGTTGGCCGTGTGCAAAGCAAACACCCTACCACTCTGGCCCCTCTACTGTATGATTTAAAGGAAAGACCTCCCTACAGATAAGTGTTTCACAGATATATATTCACCAGACCCTACTCCTAAGGCAATTGTTTTCTGATTGTTGGTTTTGTTAGCCTTGGAGGGCACACACTGGCTCTGTGTTTCAGGAGTGTTTCATATCGACCTGCAGTGCTAGGGATTGAACTGGGATGGGCTGCTTCTATGGCGTTTTAGCCCTGTCCCATCTCTCTGGTCAGGCCATTGTTAAAGGTGGCTGTGAAGAGAATCTTAAGTTAGTACTGTAAGCCCTGGGCCCTGAATTGTGTCTCTGCAAAGTTCCCCAAATCATCCTGGTGCCAGGATCTCTTCCACTTGCTCCACCTTGGTTTTCTCCAAATGTGAAATGTCATAGAAAATTCAAAAGGCTGCATTACCTAACCTAATAAGATCCTTTGGTAACTATCAAGAAGTATTGCTTTTGGGGAATTTTCTCTTTTTATTTTTGTTCTGTTTTTTTCGGTTTTGGGGGCCACACCTGGAGACACTCAGGGGTTACTTCTGGCTCTGTGCTCAGAAATCACTCCTGGCACGCTTGGGAGACCATCTGGTATGATGAGGATTGGGTCTGTCCTGGATCAGATGCATGCAAGGCAAATGCCCTACCAGTATGCTATAACTTGGCTCCTTGAGGCATTCTCTTAATTTCCGATGAAACCATCGCTCTATCCGGATCTGAGTTCCATGCTTCTCAATTATGTGCCAAACCTTTTAGTTACGCCAGAAATTGTCCATAGATCCAATTGCACAAAGGATAGGCTTTTGGGGAAGTTCCTTTTCCTGTTTTCATAGTCAGGGATGAGGGCCTTTGCCCCATCTCTGCTTCAGTATGGCCTTCCTTTATGCCAAGCCTGAAGGTGACGTCACCCCTACCAGCTGTTTGGTCTATCTGGCGCCATCTCCTTGACAACAGAGACTTAGCCACAAAGCTGGCATTATTTCTCTGGGCAAGGTCACATTAGCTGACTGGGAGGAAGTTTCTTTCAGACAGATGTTTTTCATTAGAACCTTCCCAAAGTTTTCATAGCTCAGGACATAGAAACTGCCTCTGTGAACAGAAAGAATTTTTACCTGATCCATCCATGCATTCTACTTATATCTATTTCATTTTATGTAAATGACTCTCTACCCTGCTGTAGAGATGAGAAAACTAAGACCCGGAGAGGGAACAAGATCTCAAAAAGACCACTGTTCCTCCTTGGTTATCTTTCTTGCCATCTTTCTCAGCTTCTCAATGAGAAATAATTTCAGACATAGAAAAAGTTATAAAGAAACTCAAAGAATTCCCCTGAGTAGCCTTCCCCCAGCTTCCTAAAACATTAACATTTTTGTATAATGGTGCATTTGTCAAAAAAGAAGACATCATACTGTAAATAATGCTATTTACAAGATGATATTTAATGCAATATCAAGGGTGATAGTGGGGAACATTGCTGCCTTTTCTTCTAGCCCAAGAGCTAATCTCGGATTCTGCATCGCAATTAGTCATGACTTCTCTGTCTTCCATTCTGTGATGGGTTCTCTGTCTTTGTCTTTTATGGCATTGGCACTCAAAGTCTTTGACGGATCATTGCTACTCAGTCTCTTGATTGGGGTTCATGTGGGTATTTCCCCTTGATTAAATGAGGTTCACTCTATTGGGTCAAAATCCCACATAGTTGACATTGGACCTGTGTTAGCACCCTGTCTCTTGAACTGGTGAAGTGATGCCTAGGGTCTTCATGGTAAAATTACTGACTTTTCTTTCAAAAGACTTGTATGTGTCCATTTTTAAGACAACATAACTTGCTTTCTTTTTTTTTCTTTTTGTTTTTGTTTTTGGGTCATACCCGGCAGCGCTCAGAGGTTACTCCTGGCTTTATGCTCAGAAATCACTCCTGGCAGGCTCGGGGCACCATATGGGATGCCGGGATTCAAACCACCGTCCTTCTGCATGCAAGGCAAATGCCCTGCCTCCATGTTATCTCTCCGGCCCTGACAACATAGACTGTTTTCCAACAAACATTCATCTACTAATTTTAGAATCCATTGATATTGTTTTGAGGGTTGTTTGTTTGCCTTGGGGGCATACCTGGCAATTCCCAGGGGTTATTCCTCAATCTGCATGTAGGTATCCCTCCTAATGGTATTTATGGGACCATGTGCGCAGAAATCACACCTGGCAGGCTGGGGGACCCTCTGGTATTCTGGGAATCGAACCCGGGTTCATCTTGGGTCAGCCTTGTGCGAGGCAAATGCCCTACCACTGTGCTACCACTCTAGCCCCTATAATGAGACACAGTCACTGCTGCAACATCATCTACAAAGCCCAAGTCATGGCCTTCATCCTGAAATCTCACTCCCAGTACTGAGATAAATTAATTATCCTTTACAAAGGAGGAGACATGAACTATTTTTCCCGAAGCCCCACATAGCAAATAGGGACAGAGGAAGGAACTGGGACTGTAATCGAAGAACTAACACGGGGGCCGGCGAGGTGGCGCTAGAGGTAAGGTGTCTGCCTTGCAAGCGCTAGCCAAGGAAGAACTGCGGTTCGATCCCCCGGTGTCCCATATGGTCCCCCAAGCCAGGGGCGATTTCTGAGCTCTTAGCCAGGAGTAACCCCTGAGCATCAAACGGGTGTGGCCCGAAAAACCAAAAAAAAAAAAAAAAAAAAAAAAAAAAGAACAACTAACACTATTGGGCTTTAAATTTCCAGAAATTTCCAGGAATGGCTACAAGACAAATCGAGATTGAGTGTCTACTGACCATCCTCAGTACCAAGGCCAGATCCCCAAGCCAAGGCTTTTCGGGTTTAAGACCTGAAAGTTCCTGAGCAGATCAACACAGTAAGTAACAGGGACGTCGTTTAAACATCTTTCCCAGATGCACATTTGAATATGTAAAACAGTCATAGCTCTAAGCAAAGAAGGATAATTGAACCAATCAATTGTCTGGACAGTTTTGCGAATTAAAGGTAGCATTTAAAGCCTTGATTGCAGGTGAAATTTTTTTTTCCAAAAGTAAATTGCAATGGAGAGAGAATTTTACTTGATCTACAGAGGTCCACCAACCTGGTGTCACAAAAACTCTTCCTTCAAAGGCCGCAACACAAGCCGTGGGCTTTGTTAGGCCACCAGGCAAAGTCCTGGGTTGTGTCCTGTGTGTGAGCTCTGCTCCAAATAAGGAGCATCATTTGGACCCTCTACACTCAGGTCCTGGCAAGTCACTACTGCTTTTCCAACCCATGGTGGCAAAGTGTGATAACTATGTACATCAAGATTAGAAATGTTGGGGCTGGAGAGATAACATGGAGATAGGGCGTTTGCCTTGCATGCAGAAGGACAGTGGTTCGAATCTTAGCACCCCGTATGGTCTCCTGGGCCTGCCTGCCTGCCGGAGCGATTTCTGAGCCTAGAGCCAGGAGTAAACCCTGAGCACTTCCAGTGTGAGCCAAAATCCAAAAAAATAAAAAATAAAAGTTAGAAATGTTAATGAAAGGGGTGTGAGTGGGAGAAAAAGCACAGCAATAGGGCGTATCTCATTCCATTGCAAATCTACTCCAAACTAAGAATGGCTTCCCCAATATTATATTGTGTTTTAACTTTCTATTCAGAAAACTGGGTGCTGGGTATGTGATTTAGTTCTCTACTCGGAAGACAAAGAATAACATTACTTTGGGGAGTGACACTTATTCAAGATCTAAGTAGAAGAGAAAGAGGAGGAAGTTTTCACTTATTATAGATGATAATGATAACTCATTATAGATGTATTATATATTAAATGTATTCTATATTATATATCAGCTCTGCATTTAATGGTATGCTGAAACTAGAGGATGCTCCACATCAGCCTGACATCCATGAAATAAATGCACAGAATCCAGAGTCTTTAAATATAAGAGTCTGATACCAACAATAGCTAAAGTGTGAAAAAATTTCACCGAGACCTTGAGAATGACTGGAGTTGGATAGACTGGTATGCCTGGAACCCAGAGTCTGTCTTATGCCAATAAACTTCTGGGGTGAGGCCTTTTTGTAATCAGGTCAAAGATTTTTTTTTCCATCTTTCCCATTTTTCTGGACCTATGCAAACAACGGCAATTGCCACTATATTTTACTATATTTTACTATATTTTTTTACTCTTATCCTTTAAGGAAAAAAAAAACATACAGCTTACTGAACTTAAAAACAAATAACTGTAGTAGAATGCCTGTCTCGAATACAGGCAGGGAATGGGAAGGGGGAGGGGGTAATGTTGCACTGGTGAAGGGGATTGTTCTGATTATGACTGTACCCCAAATATGTTACTTAAATAAAAATATATTAAAAAGTAAAAAAATTTAAGATTTTATTCCCCTCATACAACTCCTTTTATAGACTGGGGAAGGGGGCCTAAGAACAGCCTGCTAACTTGCCCCCAGTCCTAGGCTGTGAAGCACGCATTTTTGTTTTGTTGTTGTTGTTTATTTGTTTTGTTTTGTTTTGGGGTCACACCCGGCAGTGCTCAGGGGTTCCTCCTGGCTCTACGCTCAGAAATCGCTCCTGGCAGGCTCGGAAGACCATATGGGATGCCAGGATTTGAACCACCGTCCTTCTGCATGCAAGGCAAATGCCTTACCTCCATGCTATCTCTGGCCCTGAAGCATGCATTTTCGGCAAGCTCTTTCCTCCAAACCTTTCTTTTTGAACTGCATCTATTGCCAGTTTTTTTCTATGGCTGCATCCTTTAATGAGATAGCACTAAGTAACCTTGAGGCATTGGCTTTTGGAAAAACACTGTTCAATTGGGGGAGTGTCAATTCCTACTGTGGCCTTTAGTCCAGGTTTTCTGGTATAACCCCACCTCCTCTTTTATGTAGAATACTTGAACCCTTTGTTTAATCACTGAATAATCTGTCTTTTCATACAGAAAGGAAAGGTGTAAAAGATGCGATTTACCCAGGACGCCTGATAACAACTGCTTTTCCATCTTAACCGAAGGAAATTCAAAATGCAACGAGAGCTAAACTGATCCACGTTCTGAAATGTAAAGATTCTCATTTCAGACCATTCCTGGGGGGATTCATGGTCCATCGAAGACAATGCAATTTGCTTAATTGCCCCCCAAATTATCACGACTAATACAGAATTTTAATAGACAACCATGAATGTCTTTAGCCCCATCTAGATGAATCGTTATCTATAGGCAAAAAAAAAAAAAAAATAGCTTCTTCAAAATAAGCTAAACGGTCCCCTCACCACACCGATTAATGATAACAATGGCTCATTTAGAAAATGTTTTGGGAAATTAAGAAGTTGAGAGATAGTCTGTTGGCTCTGCAGGCTACTAAAAATAAAGGCAAGAAGGGGGGCACCAAGAGCACCCAGCTCACAGAGTAATTAATTCTGTTTTCTCCCTGGTCAGCATAAGCCACAGCATTTGAGAACCGTGAAGTCTGGTCTAGGAGCCAGAGCTGTGTGCTCTGAAGGAATGAGTGTCCTCAGGAGATTTTTCCACAGAAGGAGATTTTGTGCTGTTTGTTCTCCAGATCACTGAAAAACACCCATTATTTCCAGTGACTTGATGCTGCCCAAAATAATAGTCTCTTGGCTGGGAGTTTAGACATGAATTAATTTAAAGCTGTATTCAGGGGCCAGATCAATAGCATAGCAGTAGGGCATTTATTTGGGATGGACCTGAGTTCGATCCCAGCATCTCATAAAGACCTCTGAGCCTGCCAGGAGCAATTTCTGAGCTCAGAGCCAGGAGGAACCCCTGCGTGCCGGTGTGACCCCCGAAAATAATGCAATTCTCTTATATATTTTTGCATGCTTTTTTTTGTCTGTGTCCTTCAAAGAATCTGTGCATTAAAAGCCAAATCTAACAGCATAAGCTTCTTATTGTCTCTTTCGTGTCTGTAGGATCCATGAAGTTTCACTGTGGTGCTGTCCCAGCTCTCATTCCTGATACTGGTGTTTTCTGTCTTTGCTTTCTCTCTTTATCGGGTACGCTGGGGTGTTGTCCTCCCAAGACCAAGGACCTGGGGGTATTGTTCACTTTCAGCAATACTTAGGCAACGAGGCCAAATATTTTCACGCTAGGACACAGTGATGGACTTTTAAAATATTTTGCTCCTCTGCCTGTAAATTTCTCATTTTTCTCGTTTCTAAAAGAACCCACTTTTAGTTCCAGCTGTTTTTCCCATAGTGCTAATTTTTGTGGGTTTTTTTGTTTTTGTTTTGGTTTTTTGGTTTTTGGGCCACACCCGGCGTTGCTCAGGGGTTACTCCTGGCTGTCTGCTCAGAAATAGCACCTGAAGGCACGGGGGACCATGTGGGACACCGGGATTCGAACCAACCACCTTTGGTCCTGGATCGGCTGCTTGCAGAGCAAACACCACTGTGCTATCTCTCCGGGCCCTAACTTTTGTTTTTAACTTTTATTATTTCTTGTTTTCTGTTTACTTTTTTTTTTTTTTTTTTTTTTTTTGCACTTCAGTGTTTGCTGTGGTTCAGTTCAGTGTGGGGGTCAAACTCAGTGGTGTGCTGGCCTTTCTCCTGGCTCTCTGCTCATTCATGACTCCTTAAAGAGATCAGGGAAGGACAGGTGGTGCTCAGAATTGAACCAGGGTTGGGCACATGTTAAACAACTGGTACACATCCTCCTCGCTTAATGACCTACCTGTTTAGCGACAGCTAAACTACTTTACTAACTTGATGTTCTGTAATACATTGCAGGACTGTGTGTCAGTGACACAACCAGTGTAAATGAAAACAAGTGGAAGTCTTCAGCTTGATCTTTCTCGTTATTTTACTTATTCAGAATACTGTGTGGTCAAGTACTATGCATAGACTGTACTACTGTATACAGTCCATGCAGTTCCTCACTTAACGACCAATTCGCTTCATGACCAAGTCTTTGAAACGAAACTTGGGTGTTAAGCGAGAAGTGCCTGTATATATGTCTACATCAGTTGTATGTATGATATATATTATATATATGGATTCATGGATGCATATTAGGGCCACACCAAGCTGTGCTGGAGCAATGCTGCCCTAGGTCCTACTCCATGAATGCTTGACTCATGATGTCCATGTTGGGGACTACCAAGATCACATCTGGAGGCCCTTGGGAGGTCATTTAGTGCTGAGAATTGTATTTGGAGCCTCACACATAATAGAAATATGTTCCATTACTTTTAACCATCCCAGTCTCCTTTTCTGTTTTTTAAGATAAGCATATAAGAACTTCCTTCCACTAAGAACTTCCTTCTTCACAGGGGATCAGCCATTGGACCACACCCACCAGTGCTCTGGGCTTACTCTTGGCTCTGTTTTCCACTTTGGCCCTTTTGTAAAATAAATTATCTGGGGGAAGTGAGATAGCTCAATTGGCTGAGCATGTTTTGCAAGTGGGGGCCCAGACTCCATCTCCAATTCCATATATTTCCCTGAGAGCTCCTGGAAGTCACCCCAGGCCAATGAGTCAGGAGTAATCCCCAGGCACCACAGGGCATAGCCTGAGAAACAAAAAAGAGAGAAAGAAATGACCTTGTATTTACTTTCTATGCTTTTCTATGCTCATCTTTACATGTTGGAGATCTATGTTGGTGTAGATGGCTATTATTAACTTAATTCCAAGAACTTCATAAAATAGTAATTTATCCATCCCTCTACTCACAGCCGTTTAAAGAGTCCCCAATGATTTTACAGTACTAACTGATACTACAATGGAGAATTTGACATGTATATATAATAAGTATAGTGGTAAGGGGCAGAGCCTGGGTTCAAACTCAGGTCCCTGGCCTCTAAGTCTTGTGTTTCTGTTGCACTGAAGAATTTGAAACATCTTAGCTCATACAAACTTTAGAAAACAGGTCAGATTTGCATCTTCAAAATATCCTGGTTTCTGTCTTTTAATGTTTTTAATCATTATTGCTAATGACTTTTTTTTTTTTTTTTGGTTTTTGGGTCACACCAGCAGCCCTCAGGAGTTACTCCTGGCTCTCCACTGAGAAATCGCTCCTGGCAGGCTCAGGGGACCATATATGGGATGCCGGGATTCGAACCACTGTCCTTCTAGAAGCAAACAAACGCCCTACCTTCACACTATCTCTCCAGCCCCCTATTGCTAATGACTTTTAATGGCAGTTCATTATCTCAAAAAGCCTGTGATGTGTTATTGAATACCTATTTTCAGTATACCCCACCCCATTTAAAAACTTGTAAACTATGCTGGAGTGAGGGAATTCTTTTTTCATGATATCTCTGCTTTTTTAGTTAATCTTCTTCTGAAGATATCCCAGTGGTCAATTTTTCCAAAACAAAACTATAGATTCAGTTCATGTACAGCACACACCAGGTTCTGACTATATGGCAGGAAAATTTTTACTGCTGAAATACACAAAGTAATCTTGACCAAGTCGTCATTGATTCCTTCAAAATCATAAATCTTTGGAGACTAAATAAAAGTGAAGAGTCTCAATATTTAGGTGGCTCACCAGGAAAAAAAATGTACACATTATTTATATTAAAAAATAAGGGTTTTTAGAAATTCTCTTAAATTCATCTAACATTTCTTTTTTGTTTGTTTGTTTTTTGAGCCACACCTGGTGACACTCAGGGGTTTCTCCTGGCTATGAGTTCAGACATTGCTCCTGGCTTTGGGGACCATATGGAACCCCGGGAGATCAAACCTAGGTCAGTCCTAGGCCAGCTCAGGCAAGGCAGATGCCTTACCTCACAAAAGAAGATAGTTTCCTTCTTCCTTTATTACCCATACATCAAGGTATTTTGCCTGTTTTTCCTGTAATTGTCAGAAGTTCAATGTTCAATATTCAACATACAAGGTTTAAAACCTACTTATGTATGTGTAACAATGTTGGTTTTCATTTCATTTTATAAGCCAAAGATCAGAAAGGATGTACAATGATTACTGAACTGTTTGTTCATAAAATTGCCTTAAACTAAAATATAGGTAAAACTTATTATCTTTGCTTTGGGGCCACAACTAGCTGTGCCCTTCAATCAAGAATCACTCATGGATGCAGAGTAAGAAATGGCTGACTTTGGGGACTTCCAGGTAAAGTGCTGATTGCTTCACCTGCGGAGTCTCCGACCTGCTGTGCTTCTTCTGAGGAAACTGAGGCCCTCAAGGGAGCCCTGTCCTGTGCTCTCTGTCTTTTCTGAATCCTTGAAGCTCTCCTCAAAGCCCTGGAAAGCGAACCCCCAAAACACTGCATTCTGAAGCTACCCAGCGAGCGAGTGAGTGAGTAAGAAATAGCTGACTTTACAAGCCCAGAAAGGGGAAGCCGCTGAAATCTGCTGGAACTCAGATGCCAGCACCCCTATCTGCCTGTCTTCTGTGCTGTGCTCCATCTTCGGCCTGATTTCATCCTGTGTGTGGCCCATCTGCAGACGGCTCACCTTCCCTGGAGCCTTCTCTGGAGGTGAGCTTACATGCCCAGAAAAGGGAAACCACTGAACTCTGCTGGAACTCAGATGCCAGCACCCCTATCTGCCTGTCTTCTGTGCTGTGCTCCATCTTCGGCCTGATTTCATCCTGTGTGTGGCTCATCTGCAGATGGCTCGCCTTCCCTGGAGCCTTCCCTGGAGGTGAGTTTACAAGCCCAGAAAGGGTGGAGCCAGAGGAGCACGCTGCTCTGCTTCGCTTTCCGGCCATGCACATCATTTAGCCAATGAATACAACCACAACACATAGAAAAACCCACAATACAAGTGTGACAATGGGGAAACAATGCAGGCCAGCACCAGACAGAGAGAATGATGATGGCAACTCTGATGACTTGAACATGACCAACCAACTAGTCAGTCTCTCAGATAAGGAGTTTAGAGTCGCAATATGGAAGATGTTCAAAGAACTCAAAGAAAGTATAGAAGAGAACACTAATAAGAATCAAGAGAATATGAAGATAGAAATCAGAAAACTCCAAACTGAAATTTCAGGTCAAATAACAGGTCTGAAAAACTTAGTAGATGAATTGAAGAAAAACATGGTTGAGCTTTCCCACGGGTTAACAGCAGCTGAGGATAGAATTAGTACACTGGAAGATGAGATGAATAACAATTTCATACAGCAGAAGAAAGTGGGAAAAAGCCTTAAAGCAAACGATCAAACAATGGAAAAATTACTCAAAGAATGGGAACAGATGAAAACAGAAGTCTATGATAAGCTCAACAGAAACAACTTAAGAATCATTGGAGTCCCAGAGACCCAGGAAGAAAATCTCCAGGAAGAATCATCGGTCAAGAACATCATTAAAGAGAAACTACCAGAGCTAATGAATACATGGGATCAAATCCTGCATGCCCGAAGAGTACCAACTTAAAGAGATCCCAGAAAAAACACCCCAAGGCACATCCTAATCACAATGATGAATCCCACAGATAGAGACAGAATTCTGAAAGCAGCAAGATCGAAAAGAGAAATTACATTCAAGGGAACATCCTTGATAGTTACTGCAGACCTGTCACCAGAAACACTCAAGGCCAGAAGGCAGTGGTGGAACATAGTGATAAAACTCAATGAAATAAATGCTTCACCTAAAATACTGCACCCAGCAAAACTCACTTTCAGGTTTAAAGGAACAATACATAGTTTCACAGACAAACAACAGCTCAGAAACTTTACAGACTCAAAACCATTCTTTGACCTTTTTCTTTGTTTTTGTTTTTGTTTTTTTTTGGGGGGGCCCACACCCGTTTGACACTCAAGGGTTACTCCCGGCTATGTGCTCAGAAATCGCCCCTGGCTTGGGGGGACCATATGGGACACTGGGGGATCGAACCGCTGTCCGTCCTACGCTAGAGCTTGCAAGGCAGACACCTTACCTCTAGCGCCAACTTCCCGGCCCTCAAAACCATTCTTAAAAGAAAAACTGAACGGCCTACTTTAAGACAAGACTGACCAACAGACACACCAAACTTCGATATAAAGATGGCACTAACTTCCAGGACAATTCTTTCTCTCAATGTCAATGGACTAAATGCACCAGTTAAGAGACACAGAGTGGCTAAATGGATCAAAAAACTCAATCCAACCTTCTGCTGCCTACAAGAAATGCACCTGAATAGTCAGAACAAACATAAACTCAAAATAAAAGGCTGGAGGAAAATCATTCAAGCAAACAACACCCATAAAAAAGCTGGATATCAGATGATGCAAACTTTATACTTAGGAAAGTTGTAAGGGACAAAGATGGACATTTTGTATTAAGGGATATGTACAGCAGGAAGAAATCACTCTCCTAAACATATATGCACCAAATGAGGGTCCAGCAAAATATTTAATAAAATTGTTGACAAATCTGAAAAATAATATCAAAAACAACACAATAATTGTGAGAGACCTCAACACGGCATTGTCAACACTTGACAGGTCAACCAGACTGAAACCCAACAAGAATATACTAGACCTGAAAAGAGAAATGGAAGAAAGAGGCCTAGTAGATATATACAGGACACTCCACCCCCAGAAGTCCGGATACACATTCTTCTCCAATGTACATGGGACATTCTCTAGGATAGACTACATGCTAGTACATAAAACATACCTCCATAATATCAAGAGGATAGAAATTTTGCAGGCTACCTTCGCTGACCACAAGGCCCTGAAATTATATGTGAACCACAAAGGGAACAGAAGAAAAACTTTAACACCTGGAAGTTAAACAGCCTAATACTGAATAACCAGTGGGTCCGAGATGAAATCAAAGAGGAAATCAAAACCTTTCTAGAAACAAATGACAATGGATACACAAACTATCAGAACCTATCGGACACAGCAAAAGCGGTACTGAGAGGAAAATTTATAGCTTTGAAAGCACACATCAGGAAAGAAGAAGGGGCATACCTGAATAGCTTAATGATGCAGCTCATAGAATTAGAAAGTACTCAACAAAAGGACCCAAAAATAGGGATACAGAAGGAAATAACAAAGCTGAGAGCAGAAATCAATGAAGTGGAAACCCGAAAAACAATCCAAAAGATCAACAAAAGCAGAACTTGATTCTTTGAGAAAATAAACAAGATTGATAGACCACTGGCAAAACTAACAAAGAAAGAGAGAGAAACTTGATAACTTGTATTAGGAATGAAAAAGGAGAGATCACTACTGATATGGTAGAGATCCAAAGGGTAATCAGAAACTACTTTAAGAAACTCTATGCCACTAAAAATGAAAACCTGGAATAAATAAATTTTTGGACTCATAATCTTCCACGATTGAATGAAGAGGATGTAGCATATCTAAACACACCCATCACTATTGAGGAAATTAAGACAGTAATCAAATGTCTGCCCCAAAACAAAAGTCTAGGCCCAGATGAATTTACTAATGAATTCTTTCAAACCTTTCAAGAGGAACTTCTACCAATCCTGGCAAGACTCTTTCATGAAATCAAAAAAAAAAAAAAAAAAAGGAACACTTCCAAATAGCTTTTATGAAGCCAACATCACCTTGATACCTAAACCAGACAGAGATGCTACCAAAAAAGAAAATTACAGACCAATATCTCTGATGAATACATATGCAAAGATACTCAACAAAATCCTGGCAAATAGGATTCAATGCCTCATTAAGAAGATCATCCACTATGATCAAGTAGGTTTCATCCCAGGAATGCAAGGATGGTTTAACATCTGTAAATCTATCAACATAATACACAACATCAACAACAAGAAAAATAGAAATCACATGATCATATCAATAGACTCAGAGAAAGCATTTGATAAGGTCCAACACCCATTATTGATCAAAGCTCTCAGCAAGATGGGAATGGAAGGAACCTTTCTCAATATAGTTAAGGCCATCTACCACAAGCCAGAGGCAAATATTGTCCTCAGTGAAGAAAAACTGAAAGCTTTTCCTCTAAATTCTGGCATTAGACAAGGCTGTCCTCTCTCACCACTCCTATTCAACATAGCACTGGAAGTACTTGCTATAGCGATTAGGCAAGAAAAAGATATCAAGGGAATCCAGATAGGAAAGGAAGAAGTCAAGCTCTCGCTGTTTGCAGATGACATGATACTCTAACTAGAAAACCCTAAAGTCTCTACGAAAAAGCTTCTAGAAACAATAGACTTCTATAGAAAGGTGGCAGGCTACAAAATTAACACACAAAAATCAATGGCCTTTCTATACACCAATAGTAATAAGAAAGAAATGGACATTAAGAAAACAACCCCATTCACAATAGTGCCACACAAACTCAAATATCTTGGAATCAACTTGACTAAAAATGTGAAGGACCTATACAAAGAAAACTATAAAACTTTGCTTCAAGAAATAAAGAGAGGACACGTGGAAATGGAAGCACATACCCTGCTCATGGATTGGCAGGATTAACATAATTAAAATGACAATACTCCCCAAAGCATTGTACAGATTTAATGCGATCCCTCTAAAGATACCCATGACATTCTTCAAAGAAGTGGGTCAGGCACTTTTGAAATTCATTTGGAACAATAAACACCCTAGAATAGCTAAAGCAATCATTGGGAAAAAGAATATGGGAGGAATTACTTTCCCCAACTTTAAACTGTATTACAAAGAAATAGTTATCAAAACAGCATGGTATTGGAATAAAGACAGGCCCTTAGATTAGTGGAATAGGCTTGAATACTCAAAGAATGTTCCCCAGACATACAATCACCTAATTTTTGATAAAGGAGCAAGGAATCCTAAATGGAGCAAAGAAAGCCTCTTCAACAAGTGGTGTTGGCACAACTGGCTAGCCACTTGCAAAAAATTGAAATTAGACCCCCAGCTAACATCATGTACAAAGGTTAAATCCAAATGGATGAAAGACCTCGATATCAGACCTGAAACCATAAGATATATAGAACAACACGTAGGTAAAACACTCCAGGACATTGAGACTACAGGCATATTCAAGGAGGAAACTGCACTCTCCAAGCTAGTGAAAGCAGAGATTAACAGATGGGAATTTATTAAGCTGAGAAGCTTCTGCACCTCAAAGGAATTAGTGCCCAGGATACAAGAGCCACCCACTGAGTGGGAGAAACTATTCACCCAATACCCATCAGACAAGGGGCTAATCTCCAAATATACAAGGCACTGACAGAAATTTACAAGGAAAAAACATCTAATCCCATCAAAAAATGGGGAGAAGAAATGGACAGACACTTTGACAAGGAAGAAATACAAATGGCCAAAAGACACATGAAGAAATACTCCACATCACTAATCATCAGGGGGATGCAAATCAAAACAACTATGAGGTACCACCTCACACCACAGAGAATGGCACACATCACAAAGAATGAGAATAAGCAGTGTTGGCAGGGATGTGGAGAGAAAGGAACTCTTATCCACTGCTGGCGGGAATGCTGTCTAGTTCAATCTTTATGAAAAGCAATATGGAGATTCCTCCAAAAACTGGAAATTGAGCTCCCATACGACCTAGCTATACCACTCCTAGGAATATACCCTAGAAATACAAAAATACAATACAAAAATCCCTTCCTTACACCTATATTCATTGCAGCACTATTTACCATAGCAAGACTCTGGAAACAGCCAAGATACCCTTCAACAGATGAATGGCTAAAGAAACTGTGGTACATATACACAATGGAATATTATGCAGCTGTCAGAAGAGATGAAGTCATGAAATTTTCCTATACATGGATGTACATGAAATCTATTACGATGAGTGAAATAAGTCAGAGAGAGAGAGAAAGATGTAGAATGGTCTCACTCATCTATGGGTTTTAAGAAAAATGAAAGACATTCTTGCAATAATAACTTTCAGACACAAAAGAGAAAAGAGCTGGAAGTTACAGCTCACCTCATGAAGCTCACCACAAACAGGGATGAATTTAGTTAGAGAAATAACTAAGTTTTGAACTATCCTAATAATGAGAATGTATGAGGGAAATGGAAAGCCTGTCTAGAGTACAGGCTGAGGTTGGGTGGGGAGGAGGGAGATTTGGGCCATTGGTGATGGGAATGTTGCACTGGTGATGGGTGGTGTTCTTTACATGACTGAAACCCAAACACAATCATGTATGTAATAAATTTGTTTAAATAAAAAAAATTTAAAAAAAAGACTCACTCATGGCAGGATGGGGGGGGGGCTGTATAGAGTGCCAGACCCCAATTGTTATTTTTTTTTTAACTTTCATTTAGAATGTTGCTTCTAATCTTATCATCTCATGAAAAGCATTTTGTTTGGAATTTATATTAAGTTAAAAATATAACTAAGCATGGTTGTCACTTTGAAGCTATAGATTTATAGTAATGCACATGGAATAATTTTAGCCTTGCATCTTCAACTCTTACTGAAATGAATGCAATCCATTTTGATAATGCTCCTAGTAAATGTTATTACTCAATAAAATTTCATGAAATGTTGAATATCAAACTATAAAAGTAATATTTCTGATAATATTTCCTCCTGGTGTGCTGCTTCTAGTTTTCTTTCTTTTGAAATTCTGATTTGATTTCCACAATGCTCATTCTGTGTCCTTAAAATAATCCCCAGTTCACGGACATCACAGAACCACATGTATAAAGTAGCAAAATTTTTCTTGTATAACTAAAAAGGAAAAAGTGGTATCTTAAGGGTAGGGCACTTGCCTTGCATGCAGCAGATCCAGGACGGACCTGGTTCTATCCCTGGTGTCCCATATGGTCCTGAGCCAGGAGTGATTTCTGATATAGTCAGGAATAACCCCTGAATGTCACCGGGTATGGCCCCAAAACAAAAACAAAAAGTGGAATCTTACGTCTTAAAAAGATATCCATTACTGACGCTGAGTATAGAAAAATATAGTCTGCCTATTATTTTCCTTATTTTCAGAGTAATATCAATTAGCTTTATTAAAATAGAGAATCTTCAAGGCTACTTCAAAATAATTTTAGAAGATGTTCTCATGACAATTGATCTAACAGACACAATATGGTTCTATTCATTTCTATTACACTACAGAAAATGATTTTTACATGAATGAAAAAGAAATCCAAAAGGAATGAGGTTTTTCTGAGGAATTTTTATGGAAATTCCAATGGATTTTAGAAGTAGCCAAAGTACAAATATGTTAATATGCGCTTTTTACTTGATTTTTTTTTGGTTTGTTCTTTGGTTTTGTTCAAAGAGATGGAATCTTTTTCATGTGGTTCTTTTTTTCCTCCTATTTTTTTTTCTCCTTCGCTTTAAAGAAACTCCTTAAAATTCAAGCTTTGCCCATCAATGAAAGTTTCAGAGGTCTTCATGAAGTGGTTTGAAAATAAATGATCCATGATGTGTATCCAAATATTCCCAGCAACTCAGAGCACATTAAGTAAAACAGCAGATCTACAAAAGGTACAAATTATATACATTTATTTTTAATAATTTTAAATAACACTCTTGTATAAATTCTTTCATATATTCAAATCATACACAGATTAGAAATGCATCATGAAGCCTAGTTGTACGGCATACGTCTGAGATATGCTTTTAAAATTTATGTTAGAACTTTAGTGACATAAGTGTAAGTTTAATGTTTCAGAAACATTCCCTAATTGTTTGGGCTGACATTTAATGTGTTATAGAACGCTTGTGCGTAGCATAAAAACAAAACTTTAAATGATTCCACTTTTGGACTGAGTTTGGAAGCCTTGGGCTCCTCTCTTTCTCTCTCTTTCTACTGTCTAGGGCTTTTGTTTCAGAGTTGCATCTGCATAAGTAAAAAGTAAGAAAGATTCCCAACTACCTTTGAAAAGGCATCATTCAACTTATGACATTTAAATGCTCCTTATCTTTTATTCCTTTTACTATTACTTGACTTCTTTGGATGAATCAATGTGTTTTCTTTATGCTTTTTACCCCTTGGCCAAGACTCTGGCTCAAGGTTAAAGAGAATAATTTGATTTGATCTCCCATCACACCCCCCAAAAAACATCAAACTCATTTTGGCACCCCAAATCCTTTCTGTCAAGAACATCTCAACAGACCAAAGTTCTTTTTTTTTTTTTTTTTTGTGGGTGAAATCAAACTACTTTTTCTTGCTCTAACAAGACACTGAGTTGCCTTTATTTCTCCATGCTTTGTTTGGGGCCATATCTGGCAGTACTCAGGGCTTATTCCTCGGTCTGTGCTCATGCAGCACTCCTTATGGGGCCTTAGGAACCTCATAAGGTGCTGGGATTAAACCCAGGTTTGCCACACACAAGACAATCACTCGGGCCCCCACTCTTTTTATTTTTTGAGGACTCAGAAAGTTGTATAAATTCAACTCCTACTTACATACTCAAAATACAAGCAGGGAATGTCCATTCTAAATGGTGTTATGTTTACCATGTGACCTACAAGAAATATCCATCTGCAGCCAATGATCTTAGAACCCCGTTTTTATGTTAAAAGGAAGTCTTACTGTGTAACTCTTGGCCTCCAAGATGTTATGTGTCTTAAGTGTCCTCAAAGCACTCAGATAACCACAGTGAGCTAGATGGCCAGTAAGTATTAATGACAAACGTTCCTGGGAGTATGGGAGTTAGAAAATAGCCATGTTATTTCAGATATATATGTACATATACATACATACATATTACTTATCACATGACTGCTCTGTTCTCTTCCTTTTTCATTGAACAATGTCACCATCTGCATATTTTCTGAAATTTCAGGTATCCCTAAGATTTACACATTAAGTCCATAGGACCTTAGTATAAGTGAGATTTAGGTTTTTGTTTTCTTCTTCTCTAAAACTGGAGAAATTCCATCAGCAAGTGGCTTCTGGGAGGTAGTGGGTAGAGAGGGAAATAAGGGGCCAGAGATATGATCAACAATTACCTAGGATACATGCCAGGAATGCATGAGGACTTAACTACAATGAGTTAGTGAGAATAAAAGTACCACAAAAGCAGTAGCTGTCATTTGTCAGTAATATTCACACTAGCTTTACTTATTAGAAAACAAACACATTTCTAATCCTTAGTTAAAAATTCTTCCAACATTAGGCTTGCAGATGGACTGCTGGTATCCTGGCACTGAACACCATGGTTCCCAGGATCCATGTCTTTGCAGGAATGACTATCACTTAACTCATATGCAACTTATTTCCAGTTCTGATGGTAGGGGTAGATCACTTCCTGAAGGAGAACAGAATTATTTCCACTAGCCAAAAATGCAGAGGACACTAAATTCTTAGTTAAGACCGGTCTTTTAAAACTTGAGTTTTGTTTTCCATTGGAAAAAATGTTAAGAACATGACGTAGGAGCTTGATAAGGAGTTGTTAAAGATAATAGTTCTTTGTGATTCAAGTTCTGCAGTGCTTTTTAAAGGTTGTTGCAAGAAAGTTTTACACCAATGGCCTTCAACTCCCATCTATAGATAGTTACCAGTGATCAGGTGTAGGAAGGCTGAAAACCATCTGTGGACAAGGGAGGAGCACAGGTGTGGTCTGCATGTGTAAAAAGGCTGAAGGACACATGGTCAGAATCTAAACTTAAGCTATTCTTTCTTCTCCACCACCACAAAACTCCCTTTCTCCATTGGGTTAATTTACACTAAATAAATATATCATTCTCAACACCCTCAATCTCTGACTTTGAGGAGTTGGTAATCAGGACTGAGTCTTTGCACAGCTCCCCAAAACTGTGTCATGCAGAGCTTCTAGATGACAAAGCAACCATTGGGGAAAGCAGGTTTTCTGTCCCATTACTTAAATGAAGCTAAATCTAGTAGCTTTTTTTTTCCCTTCTAATCATCAATACTTGCTTCAGATAGCAATCCTCCTGTGCTCTTTTAACAAAGTCCTTTCTGGCTGTGGGACCCTTGATTGCACCTTGTACTTAAGGAACTCAGAAATAGTCACAAATGTGACTCTTCCTCCCAGCCTTCTGATGCCCATAATTAGGAAATTTCTGCATGAAAGAATAAGAACTTCAAGAGTTAAGAGTCCCAATTCCACGCCTAATAATAAAGCCTTGAACAAGGCCTAATGTCCCATCTAAATTGCTTCTTTAATTATATTTTGAGGGGACCACTGATGAAAAATAAAAGACTAACATTTGAGCAAGTACATTGAAACTACAAGGAGCTGTAGATATATCGACCGATTTCAACATAGCTTGATGTGATGTCATCTTATAAACCCCCACATCACCTGAGCAGTATATTACCTGCCTGCTCATTCTCCAGAGCATCACTGTTCAAACTCTGAGAACAATTTACGTGTCTCCTACAAAATAATAACCAAAGCCCAGCGTTTTTTCCTCTGGGGAAGTTAGGTAGCTTTGTCAATTTGGATCTCCTAGGTCTAACTTAGTGTTTTTATTATTCTAATCAATGGACAGTTTACTGTCCCATCTTATAAATACCTGTATTTTATTTCTGTATCTCCTGCCTTATTTATAATCTGTCACTATAATGAGAGATGGGAACAGTAGAGGAACTCTAGGAAAACCTACATCTAAAACCAAGACCCAGCCACTAAACAGCTGCCCTCTAAGAGAACAAAAAGATAGAGAATTGTAGCAAGGAGAGAGGTGGCACAGATCTGGCATGTGAGTGACAGACTTTGTGCAACTAGGGCAGGTGTATGGGGGGGAGTTATAAATATTTCACTGACATGAAAAGATGGGGTCCCATATGATCTGATCTGATGAATTTGCTTTGAAATGAAAATATTTCTAATTCCTTTGGAAGACTTTCATTTACATGTAACCTCCATGTTTTAAATGAAGATATGTCCTATGTTAATCTCTGTAAGATACACAGAGAGGCTGATGACTAAGTAGGCGAGTAGTTTGGAGAGTGCAGCCTGTGTCCCACCTTCATCATCAATGACAAAAATCTATTGCTTGAATCTATAGTCAGTCAAAGAACATGGAGAAAGGGAAAGAAAAATTAGAAACATTCAACCTCTTATAAATTTCAACTATGTCCAAACAGGGACGAAAAATGACCTCTGCTGACCAGAGTCCCAGCTCTAGCAAAATTGTCATCTATTTTACAACATTTTAACCAAGCCCTGCATTTTTTTTTACAATGCTATTAACTGCTGTACAAATACATTCTAAATGATAAAATATGACATGATTTTTTTTTTACAAATAGATACAAATACAATAATGCTACATTAATTATTTACACCTTGTTTATCTTGAGGCAGGAAAAACAGTCCTCACTTTTAGACAATTTGTCATTCACACTGAGACCCGAAGGAGGTCCATCAGCTTTCGGTTCCCAGTGTTTTTTTCCTTTATTTATTATTAGAAGCTTATCATTCTGTGCTTTAATCTCATAACTGAGCAAAAATGCTAGAAGGAGAAGTCAAGCCCTTCTAAAAAGTATGGAACTTTCTGTACCTGTCTTAGAAACCATAAGGATTATTTCCTGGGATATAGACCAGACATTAGCTTTTCCTCAAAGCTGATATTCCTTTAGTACAACAAAACGAGTATCATTCCTAACCCTCCTTTAAAAAATAGTTTCAGGAATGGAGGCGAAGTCTTCTAGAAGCCTTTCTTTCCTTCATCCACATCCATGATTCCGTTTATGACTGATTTGATGGCTCCTTCCCCAGAAATTTATCTGGAGGTCAAAGCGGGTTTGGACTACATTATGAAGTTCGGCCTTTCTAAAACATCCCACGTGATTTAATACAAAAATATACTTTAGGTTAAGTCCTTGCTGACAGTCAACACTCTAGGTCTTCGTGGGACGACTCAGAGTAATAAGGTTAAGTGCATTCCAAATAAGTGCCTGAAAATCGCAGAGGCACTATACATGCCTTTGCTTGCTCAGCAAACTCTACCCAGGCTTTGTCTGGCCCCTGGGCCCAGGCTCTTACTTAGTGTAAGAGCGAACAATCCAGGATAACGGTTCTAGCCCCTCAAGCTTTGTAGTTGTGTATGGGCGTCGTCAGCGTTAGCTGCCCATTGGGAGCCACTTCGTTGGCGTCATCTTCCAATAAACCCGAGACATCTGCATTGGGAATGCTGTCGTGGTAGCTGCTGAAACTGATATTGTCTTCCTTTAGCTCGATGGTCCAAAAGGGGGCGTTGAGTTTCCGGTTTTGGTATTCCCGGTACATATATACGGCCCCCACAAACCCCATCAGCAGCACCACCACAATGATGATGACTGTCAGGATGATGTTAAACTGGGTCCATGAGACATCAGCCAGAGCTGACGTGCTGTTTTCGGAAGAGCTTACGGGATAGATAGTCTGCGGGGTGGTGAGGATGAGTGTACTATTGGTAACGGGGGTGGGCACTGATGTGGTCAAGGAAGCATTGGAAACCAAAATGGTAGAACCTTCGAGTGTTGGAACAATAACTTCTGAAAATAAAAACAGAGAATGAAATGTAGAAGACAAAACTGTCTAGTTTTGAGAAACAAGAAAAGAAATACACATGGGAGTGGAAACTGACATGGGATGTTGACATGGTATTCTGTTTAAAGTAGTGCACGTTAAAAATAATTTTGGAAGAACTATAGTAAAAGGAATTAAGTCTAAAATGCTAGAATGTTACAAATAGGACTGCTGTCCAAAGTGTGTAATATTCATATAAATCTTTGGGGAATTTCTAATATTGGAGTTTTCCCTTATTTACCCTTGAAAAGATTACAGAAAAAAAAATCTTGCAAAGGCAGCAACTATGTTAGTCACAACTGAATAAAACCCTTGGCTAAAAGTTACAGGGATCAAGGACAATCAAGTGAAAAAATTCTCTTGAAAGGAGAAAAAAAAATAAAAAGAGCATATTCCTAATTACTTTTGGAAAGCACGATTCAATTGTCCAAAATTTATACATCTCAAAAGGAAAAATATCCTTCCTCTAACTGCATAAGTAGTGATGCCTCCTTTGTGTCTGGCAATTTGATAATGGAGGTGTCATGTTTTATATTTCTATTGCAGCATAGCTCAGTGAAAACAAGAAAGGTCTTAGAATCAAGTAGGAAATATATGGCTAGAGATAGCTAAGTCAATCCTCTTAAAAATCCATGTTCCTGGGCTGGGGAGATAGCATGGAGGTAAGGCGTTTGCCTTTCATGCAGGAGGTCATCGGTTTGAATCCCGGCGTCCCATATGGTCCCCCGTGCCTGCCAGGAGCAATTTCTGAGCCTGGAGCCAGGAATAACCCCTGAGCACTGCCGGGTGTGACCCAGAAACCACACACAAAAAAAAAAAATCCATGTTCCTCTTTAAAATAGGAAGAAGAATAATAACATCTTGCAAAGTTCTTGGGGAGCATTAAATGAGATAGTGTGTTTTCAATCACCTGTCTGCGG
This sequence comes from Suncus etruscus, assembly GCF_024139225.1. Taxonomy (NCBI): domain Eukaryota; kingdom Metazoa; phylum Chordata; class Mammalia; order Eulipotyphla; family Soricidae; genus Suncus; species Suncus etruscus. Next base: position 2,757,878 of record NC_064852.1, on the reverse strand, counting down.
ACCAAGTGCTGGCCCATTTTATTCTTACAGTGTTTAGCACAAGATAGGTAATAAAAAAAATGAGAACTATTCTCACAGTTTATCACCACAGTTAGCCACATCCATCTATCCTAAAGACAGACATTTTGATATGGTACAAGAGCTAACTAGAAAAGTCTTCCCAGTCCAGGGATCTAGGTATTAACAATATAAGCCTCCAAAAGCAAGAGAGAACGTTGTGTCTAGGCTAGTGATTGGTTTAATCTGAGGCCTTCAGCTTGATCACAACTGAATAAGAATATAAAGAAAAATGTGGCCTAGAGCCATAGTTCAGCAGATAGGAATTTGCCTGGTGTGCAGATCTGAGTTTGATCCCAGATGCAGAACAAGGAATAAGCCCTTACCATTGCAGGATGTGAGAAAGAAGTTTGAATAAAAGAGGAAGAAAGAAGAGAAGAAGAGGAAGGATGGAAGAAAGAAAGGAGGGAAGGAAGGAATGAAGGAAGGAATGAAGGAAGGAAGAAAGGAGAAAAAGGAGAAGGGAGGGGAGGAAGGAGAGATGAAAGGAAAGGAAGAAAAGAGAGAGTAAAGGAAGAAGTAAAGTGAGGAGGGAAGTAAGGAAAGGAGGAAGAAAGGATGGAGAAAAGGAAGGGAGGGAGGATGATGGAAGGGAGGAGGGAAAGAGGAGGGAAGAAAGGAAAGGAAGGAGTGAGGAAGGGAAGGAGAGGGAGTAAAGAAAGGAAGAAAGGAAGGAAGGGAGGGAAAGAAGAAGGGAGAAAGGAAAAAAGGGAGGGAAGGAAGGGAGGGAGGGAGGGAGGGAGGGAAGAAGAAAGGAAGGAGAGATAGGCAGATCACACCTGCCACAGAATAAATAAATGCCTATCAACCGGTACTAAAGCAGTGTTTAAAGCATCAGTGATTTGTAGACCATGGGCTAATCTTTGTATGACCTAATGAAATCTGAATATTCTTAACTCATTCTGAATTTTTAAGTGCTCATTTTTCACATAAACCCTTACTAAACTTCTCTGTAAGAAGTTATTTGAGTAACTTTTTCTTTAAAAAATTTAAAATATTATAAGTATTTCCTCACATCACACACACGAATATCTGAGTCTAAAGTTAGGACTAAAATGACTCATTTCATTAGCTGGACTGTCCAATTGGAATCTAAGTCCCTGTTGAAAAAATGATTACTTGGATGATCACTGGCAGTGATGAGAATACAAGAAGCAAAGGATAAAAAGAAATGATAGGACTTTAAAATTAGTAACATGAAAATAAAAATAGATGAGGAGAAAAGGTTGGAACACTGCAACGACTTTGTCTTGGTCCTCAAATTTCTGGAGTTGACTGTGGCGTATCAGCAGGAATAGAAGGAAATCTCTTTAGGCAAATATCTAGGAAAACTGATTTCCTGATTGGAATTCCTCGGTGGGACTGAAGGGCTTTACAAAGCTATGGTGGCTGTCCTGCAATTTGCATTGCTAGGTTCAGCTACTAAATGTATAACCTTGGGTGAAGCTTTACCTTCCTTGGAGCAATTTCCCTCGAGGTCTCGGACGTAACCTTCTAGGCAGTTCTGACACCAAAACCCAGTGGTGTTATGGAGACAGTTGATGCATTCGCCATTCTCGGGCTTGCAAACTTCAGGAGTTTTCGCAGGGTCCACGTGGCCATGACACTGGCACTGTACGCAAATGCTGTCAGAATTGTAATAGCCATTTTCACATTTATTGCAGTTCTGGCCTGTGTAACCGTCTTTGCACTGCACACATGTAGGCTTCAATTCACCCTCTTCTAAAGCAGAGAGAATACCAAAGTGTTAGTATAATATCATATTATTGTTGAAAATGCAAAACTAGTTCCCCAAATGGAACTCCCTGCTATCTTCTCTCAAGCTCAAGAGTCATGGAATCAAACTAGTAAATGATATAAATTTCCCTTCAGTTTACTGTGATATAGTTGAGGCCGCCCAGAGGACCCATTTAAGCAGAGAATAAAAAAATAAGATAAAAACATTTACAGAAGTATAACATGATATAGAATAGGATTTCAACAAATATTTAATATCACCAGGTAATGTTTTTTTCTTAATCTTATAATTTTATTCTTTGGTTTGGGGCCACATCTGATGTTGTTTAGAGGTTACCCCTGGCTCTGTACTCAGGAATCACTCCTGGCGGGCTGGGGAACCATCCGGGATGCCAAGGATCAAACCTGGGATAGCCACGTCCAAGGTGATGCCCAACCATCTGCTCCACCCCCTATTTTATCATTTTAAATTAAGTTGTAAATAAAATAATTCTATTTCTGCATGGTCTCAACTGTTTCTTGCTTATTGCTTTTTTCCTTTCCTATTTGATGAAATTTGCATTACAGCCAAAAACATCAAGGAAGAACTATTTTTTACAGTCTTTGTCCTTTTTTTTTTTTTAAATGTATGCTTGTTTTTGTTTAGGGGCAATGCCCAATGATACTCTGGGCTTACTCCTGAGTGCACTCAGGGATTACCTATATGACTATGATTATAAATGTTGGAATCAAAATTTTTCAGAAATTGTGCTCAATATCAAATATGTAAACTATTATAAATCTTGATCTAGTTGAAGGGAGAAAAATAAATATACTCAGAGGTGTTGGATACCCAGGGTCATTCCCAGAAGAGCACACCTAGGTGCTTAAGGGGCCATCAGTGCCATAACCAATGGTGATAGGAGCCACAAGGGTATAACTAGCTGTTCTGGGGCTACTAGGGAACACACCCATATGGTATTGAGAGGAACAGCGTGCAATTTGGAGACCAAACTTAGGGCATTGACATAGAAGAGATTTGCTCTACCTCTAGAAGTATGATCTGTCACTAGACTTGCCCCACATCTCTGCTATTCTCCTCACTCACTCCAAAGAAGATGAAATTTCATTGACTGGTCCAATGGCAGTGGTTTATCAGAACTTATTAACGTTAGTATCACAAAAGTTGGTATAAACCCCCCCCCTTGCTCAATTTGACTGGCTTTAAAAAAAAAAAAAAGAAATTTCATGCAGGATTCTCAGAAATATCATGGCCAAACCACTAATTTCGGTGCTTATTTTAGATTCTCTAATTTTCTCACATGTCTTTTCCCCACCCACCCCCTCAAGCTTTTATCATCCCTTTTTTTTTTTTTGACTTGTTTTTATAACTCTCAGTAATGGGCTGGCACATAGACCTCCCCAAATCTATATGCAAAAATTTTCACAAAAAAGTAATCATTCTGAAAAATCTATCATATGTAGAGTAGGGAGTGTTGAGGTGTTAATCTTTGGGGCACAGGGAGTGTTTATGTAGATGGATCAAATCAAACCAGATTGGCCAGATTTTGCTAAATTGTAAGGGAGATGATAAGTACAATTCGATTGATTGTATTCATGTTCATACATATTCTGAAACTTTCCTCATAATAGTCTAAAAAAATAAGAAATCTGTCAGTGATAGCTATTAAAGATGTTGAACATCTGTAAAAATGGCTACTGTCTAAAGTTGTACACTAGATTCAGTAATACTTTCTGACACTAACTATACAACTTGGTTGTCGGCAGTTGGAGACACAGCTTAAAGGGTTGGAGCACAAACGTGGGCAAGCACAGGGCCCCTCATTCAAGTCACATTAAGACATGGTCCCCAGGGCTCCACTTGGGGTAGTTCTGGTGACTCCTAATAGTGCTAGGAAGCATCTTCCCCCCCAAATTGAACCAAAATAAATACACAATACACTAACTTTAATTAGAAATATATGTATTTTCTAGTTGTTTGTCTTCCTATCATAAACTATCTTATAAACTATAATATCATACTCTAACAGTAACTATCTTTACTGTTAGTGGTTATTTTAGTATTTTTCACAAAGCTAGACTATGCCATACCATAGTCACATAGTTACAGAAACAAAATGTTGTTAGGTTAATCTCTCCTGAGGTCCTTTCCTTTGATTGATATATCTGTGGCATAAAGCACTGAAGAATTTCCCGCCTCTCTATGCATGTAAACTGGAAACTTACTGCTAAGCCTCTACCATCTTCTCACTATCAAGTCTCACTAGCGCTTTTACACCAATTCCTGTCACCCCTTACTCCCTTTCCTCCATTCAACACCCTAACTTTTATCAAGTACAATCTGAGTTAGTTTTGTGGTTTGTCAGTTTGTCTGCTTCTGTAATTTATATTCCACAGGCAAGTGAGACTGTCTGGTAATGGTCTTTCACATCCTGACTTACTTTATTCCACCTCATCACCTCAAGTTCTATCCATTTTTTGTCCCCAAAGACACAATTTCATCTTTTTCAATAGCAAAGTAGCATTCCACCGGGCACAGCTTGTTATTTGTCAATGGATTTTTAGGTTGATTCTATTTTGTGGCTATTGTGAATAACACTGCTGTAAACACTGGGGTTCAATGATCTTTTCAACTTATTGTATTTATGTACTGTACATAAATGATGATACTTCTTATGGGGAGGGATACAGGAACAGAACACAGGAAAAAACGAGGCTCTCTTGAAATGCAATTATTTCTCCATGCATGTCAGTATGAGTACACACACACACACACACACACACACACACACACACACACACACACACACACACAGTTTGTAAGACTGATCATTTCAAACATAAGGCTCTGCATTCTATCTACAGCACTGCTTGTCACCTAATCATGTGGCCTGGTGACCTCAGAGCACCGCTGGGAGTGGCTCCCCACAATAACAATGATAAGGAGATCAGCTTACAGCTGAAGTTTCAATTACCTAAATGTCAACCAAGATGATTTTTTCTAAGAACTAGCTTCATGTGATAAGGAATCACTCTTCCCTAGTTCAAATTTTGAGATTTATTGACCAAGTCTATGTTCATCCAATCCTTTTATCATTAAATTACTTAATATGTATTTTTAGCATTGTACATGTACTGGAAATATTCATAGAAGGGTTAACGTAAAATATATATGAGTAATAAAGATGTAGGACAGGGGCTAAAGCACTTTGTCTGTATATGGCCAACCCTGGTTTGATTTTCAGCACTGTATATGGTACTTCAAGCATCACCAAGAGTAATCCCTGTGCATGGAGCCAACAGTTAGTCCTGAGCACTGCCAGGTATGGTCCCAAATCAAACAAAATAAAAAGTATAGTTTATGAAGGAATAGCCCCAGAAAAACAGATGTTAAGCAAAAAAACCAATTTCACCAGATGATATTGGTTCAAAAGGAAAATTGTTCTAGATATGCCAAGGACTAATATCATTTAAATTCTTATAAACTCTGAAAAGTTTTCAAGCCTTAAATTCTTTGACGCTAAAAACAGAACATAATTTTATAAAAGCAGAAAATTACTAAAGAATTCTATTATTGGTCCACAAATGCAGTTCCCATATTCTAATCTAGCCAGCTCTATAGACTCACTCTTTTCTTGGGTGAGATGTAAACTGAGCCAGGAAACATTATGGCTACACCAGTCCATGCAGCAGGAAACTGGCCATCTCAGGAGGAGAAGGTGGGCCAAATCCCTACCCTGCCTCCATCACCCAGAGTCATAGTTTCCCCAATGGCCCTGCCTCATCTGTGACCCTCTGTGATTTCCTTCGGGGACATTAATCTTAACATATGTCAGGTACAGCCATTTTGGGGCTGATATCACCAGGGCTTTTTGGAGCAACTGTGGGCACCCTCCCCCCATATCTTCCTTCTTCCAGGATGTTTTGCAGCTGAGTAAATGCCCCTAACATTTGTAGTATCAGCAATAATGCTTTGAGTTATGGTTCCCCAAGCTTATCAGGAATAATTCTTGAGTGCAGAGCCATGAGTAACCCCTGAGCTCTATCGGGTGTGGCCCAAAACCAAAAATAACTCTCCCGGCAAAACAAAAAACAGCCTATGTATCCCCTGACAAATGCAATAGCAAGCAGGAACTAGATGCTTTGTAGCTATTTACAGACTAAGTACGGGAATCTATCAGAATTTTCTTAAGAGAGGATGACTTATTTCCCATTTCCAGATGTGGTAGACAACGTTCAAGATGGCCCTGAAGAGCCTGGCCTCCTGGATTCATCCTCCTGTGTAGTCCTCTTCCACTCTTAGTAAAGTACATGTGTGTAAGTTATAGGCTATTACAAAAAAGGAGTCCGTAGTTTCAGAGACTAGGCAAAGGAATGCATTGCAGCTTTCATCTGGTTTCTTAGACCATGTGCTGTTTCTTAGGGAAAACCAGCCTCCATGCCGTAAGGAAACTTCAGTAGCTCTCCAAACAGGTCCATATGGGAAGGAACAAAAACCTTCTACCTTTAGAAAGCTGGATGAGTGGTCTCCTCTGGGAAGAAAGTTTACTAGTTCTAATTAAGTCACCATGCCTGACTGCAACTCTGGCTTATAAATTGATTGCAATCTCATGAGAATTTCTAAGATTATGAAAGGGAAAAAAAAACCTTTGACTTTATGCAAATTAACAACTTGTGTGCTGAAAACACAACAAAGAAATGAAAACTTAATCTGGGATACATATATGAGACCCACAGCTAAAGAAGTGTGACTGATGGTAAACAGTGAGGCCTAAATATGCAAGGATCACAACCTAAGAACAACAACTGAAATGTGTGGGCACCACATCTAGGCATATGTAACCCCTGATCTTCACAAGAACAACAACAACAATAAAATAAAGAAAAGGGAGAAAAGAAAGGGGAAGCCAAATCACAAAACAAATAAAATACCGTACAGCATATATCTGGTAAAGCACTTTAAAAGAACACTTTCAAACTCAAAGATAAAAACATAAAACTAGGACTTCATCTTAAAATGAACAAAAAAAAATATCAGAAAAGAGTTTTCTTAAGAAGATATATAAATAGCTAACAATTCATAATTATCTATTAGGAAGTTGCAAATTAAGATCGCAATAGCACTTCGCAACTGTTAGAATTACTATAATATGATATATATTAACTGTCACTGACAAGGATATGGGAGAATTTAGTGGATAAATATAATGTAGCATATACATGCAATGATAAAAATTTTTTAGCAATGAAAATGAATAAAATATTCCAATGAAAGGGAATAAAACACAACATAGATAAATCTTAAATATCTGATAGGCAAAAGAGTCCAGAAACAAGATGTCACATATTGAATGACAAAATACTAAAAATAGGCAAATCCATAGAGAAGCAAAAAATAGGTTGGTGGTTGCCTAAGACTTCAGGAAAAGAAATGACTGCTAATGAGAACAAAGTTGGTTTGGGCAGCAGAAGTCATAAAAAAAATTTAGGATTAATTATAATGAGGGCTGCACAACACTTAGTACACTAAAAGCCATTAACTGTACATCAAAATGTATCTTATAATTAATTGCACAGTATGTGAATGACATTTCAATAAAGTCATTTATAAAAAAGAAGATGAAAGAATTCAAACCAGAACTTCCCATCGAGGCTGCACCCAAATTCCTCTTAGGTATTATGTGAGATGAAAAATGTTCATTATGATTTCCACAAAAAAGGAGCTAATATTTCCACAAAAAAAGCTAATATTTTCACAAAAAAATGCTTATTATGTTAAACTACTGAATTTTGGGGTAGTAATTATACAGTCGAAGTTAACTGATACATCAGGAAGAAATGTGAATGTATGACATGGACATACTGAGCCAATATTAGTATCTAAAACACAATGAATGAAGGTTACCTTGAAATAAGTGAGCATATTTTTGCCTGATTCAAGTTTCTCATTTCCTCCCGTTTTGAAATTTCTCAATTTACTCGTGTTGCTTTATAGACATCTGAGGTTTCATTTCACATGTATATTTGCATTTGATTGCAAATCCCTAGAAAAGGAAAACCTTTGCTGCCCTACAGCCCCCTCTCACCTACAGCATCTAAAACTTTATTTATCAATGCCATGTCCACCTAATGATATTTATTTATAAGGAAAATGCGAAGAGAGGCCTTACTTAGGATGCAGTTGCCTGTAGATGTCACTGCTGAGCAAGGACAGCGAAGACATTCTTCAGTAGGACCAGGACTCTGGAAAAAACCGTCTTTGCATTCTTCGCAGTGATCCCCTTTACTGTTTTCCAGGCAGTTTAAACAGGTACCTAAAAAAAGAAGCAAACTGTTTTAAGATATTGAAAATTCATTATGGAGGATGGAAAATCATGCTATAACCAAAAGATCTTAAAGCTGACCTAAAAATTTTTACCCAATAAGGATTGGAAAGAGTTAAGTTTTGACCCCATTGGAAGTTGTGTTTCTCCTCCCGGACTGCAAACTCTTTAGGAAAGGGTAGGGGACTGGTATAAACCTTGACTGAGTGACGGGCCTACATATGGAATGCTGGCCAGCAATTTACAAAGAAAAAGAATATATGTAAACTATTAAGTTTACGTATATTTATTTGTTTAAAGCTTATTATAATAGACTTTATATTATTAATATAATTTATATTTATAATATAAAGTTTATATATATAATATACCAGGCAGATAGATCATAGGATTAGAGTACATGTTTTCGGGAGTCCATCTTTAACCCCAACACCCCATTCTCTCTTTTTTTTTTATTTTTTCCTTTTTTTTCTTTATTAAACATCTTGATTACAAATATAATTGTGATTAGGTTCCAGTCATGTAAAGAACACCCCCTTCATCAGTGCAACATTCCCACCACCAATGTCCCCAATCTCCCTCCATCCCACCCCACCCCCATCTGTACTCCAGACAGGCTTTCCAGTTCCCTCATTCATTCACATGATTATGGTAGTTCTCAGTGTAGTTATTTATATAACTGCACTCACCACTCTTTGTGGTGAGCATCACGAAGTGAGCTGGAAGTTCCAGCCCTCCTCTCATTGTCTCAGGATTATTGCAAAAATGACTTTTATTTTTCTTAAAACCCATAGATGAGTGAGACTATTCTGCGTCTCTCTCTCTCTCCCTCTGACTTATTTCACTCAGCATGATAGAGTCCATGTACATCCATGTATAGGAAAATTTCATGACTTCATCTCTCCTGACAGCTGCATAATATTCCATTGTGTATATGTACCACGGTTTCTTTAGCCATTCGTCTGTTGAAGGGCATCTTGTTTCCAGAGCCTGGCTATTGTAAATAAATAGTGCTGCAATGAATATAAATATAACACCCCATTCTCTTAAGCTCTACACTACTGGGATGTGGGCAAGACTCTCACAAGAGTACTCTACAAAGAAGAATAAATATATTACATTATTTTATTGTTAAGGTACTGTAATTAAATAAGTGAACTAGACCTACCTATACATAAGAACACATAAACCTTAAAAACTAATATTTGTGGAATGGGGGCCAGAGCGATAGCACAGTGGTAGGGCATTTGCCTTGCATGCTACTGACCTGGGACTGACCCAAGTTCTATCCCCTGGCACTCCTATGGTCCCCAGAGCCTGCCAGGTGTGATTTCTGAGTGCAGAGCCAGAAGTAACCCCTGGATGTGGCCCAAAAACAAACAAACAAAAAACCTAATATTTTTTGTGAAAAAGCAAATTGTGGTATGATGCATAAAGAACACTTATTTTGTTAGAGCTCAATAATTCTAAACAAAAGGATGTATAATAGTTTAATTATATGACTACATAAATATTCAATAAAAAAGTAAATGTGAATTGAGAGGTATAGGCAAATTTCAAGTTCTACTTCTCTCTGTGGAAAGGAAGAAAAATGAGACTAGGGAAGAAAACAGAAAATTTATTAGGAATTTTCTGTTTCAAATATGTAGGTATTAAAAGGACATCAAAACACTTTTACAATAATATGGAAGTAAACTCTACTCATATGTATAAATATTATACAAAATCCTTAGTGTGGGTACATGAGTTTTTGTTGTATTATTCTTCATATTTTATATTACACATTTCAAAATAAAAATAAAGATAATCAGGAAAATGAAAAGGAAGAAAGTAAGCAAAATGATGTGTTGTACACCATTCCTTTGTATCCCATCATTTAGGATATTCTATTGGCACTGAAGCAGCATAATGAAGAGACAATGAGAAGGAGCTGTGCAGTTTACATTTCTTTCTTAGGAGGCCACAGAGGTTCAAAGGGACAGCAAAATGCTTCCACAGAAATACGTAAGTAAATTCTACACAGAAATTTAGGAAGACAGAAATAATATATCATAAGCTAAATATAGTTCATGCGGGGCCGGAGAGATAGCATGGAGGTAAGGGCATTTTCTTTACATCTAGAAGAACGGTGGTTTGAATCCCGGCATCCCATAAGGTCCCCCGTGCCTGCCAGGGGCGATTTCTGAGCACAGAGCCAGGAGTAACCTGTGAGCACTGCTGGGTGTGACCCAAAAACCAAAAAAAAAAAAAAATACAGTTCATGCTAAAATTATTTTATTTGACACATTTAATTTCTTATCCTTATTAATGAAATATTTTCAGCCAAGGAATTAAGAATAAGATTCTAAAATAAAATAATTTGATCACTACAATACAATTTAGAAAAAAAATAATGAAAGTGTCAACATATAAGTCAAGTTTTGATTATCAAGTATTATCCCAAATTTCATAGAGAAGGCATCTCAAAATTTAACTGTAGGCCTGGGAAGACAGCTCAACAAGTTCAGTGCATGTTTGCATGCAGAACATTTAGGCTTGGTTCCCTCGTACCAGCAAGTTGCCAGAGCATCACCAGGAGTAAATCTTGACCACTACACTAGGCCAGGAAGAGCCCCAACCTACCAGCTGTGGTCTTATAAAAATAGCAAAAAATTATTATCTTAGAACCTTTGAGACACAAATTACTTTATTTTACCACATATTCCCCCATTTTTCTTTAAGACTAAGAAGAAAGGATCAAAGAAAGGCTGGGGACCAGGGGCAACTGGTCTCAGATACATCAGGGAAATAAATAAGGACAAAACTAAATATTCAAGCCAACGTTAACAATTCTAGAATCAAGAGACCTAAACTTTGACCATCTAAACTCAAAGGGGCTGCTCCACTGGCAGGCCAAGGGGCAAAGGGTGGTGGGATGGGATGCACTCTGGGGCCATTGGTGGAGGGAGGTTGGCACTGGTGGTGGCAAGGGCCCTGACTCATTGTAGATCTCAAATTCAACTAGGAAGGATTCTGTTGATCACAATTACTTCAATAAAGTAAAATTAATAAAAATTATCTTAGGTGTGAATGTAGTTCAGCAATGTCCTGTATGTTGAGGTCTAAGTTTGTATTCAGAACCACAGAAACAAAATTAACAAAAATTTAGTATCATAACACTTACATTTGAAATAAAGAATCTGCATGCGAACATCCTCACTTTGAATCATGTAAGTTTGAATGGCCCGGTAGTGTTAGTTCTCTTTTCCAATATATCATAGTAGTTTATCTTCATATACTGATAAATACATTAGTTTAGGTGTTTTATTCTCCCCAAATCTTCTTTTTGACAGCAGAAATCAATTTTTTAAAATACACACCAGAAAAATGTAGGTTTGGGCTCTAAAAATAGAATATCCTTAAATGTTAAAGCTGTCCTACAGGTTTTACTGTATAAAATCTTTCTCTCTGCTCTCCTGCCTTAAAAAATATCCTCTGGACAAGTCACACACAGGGCTGGCTGTGGCACTTGAATTTTTTTTTAGCAGTACTGCTCACCGGGGGCTGTACATCATGTAGTGCTGGCACAGTCTACCACAGTGTTCACTACACTCATTTAGTTGTGGTGCTTGTAAATGTGCTTATTGTCATTTGGACTTTTACCTGTACTGTACTAGTTATGGTTAAGGGAGCTGTGTCACTCACTGGGGTGACTGAAGTATTCACAAATGTGCTCATACCTAACTGTGGTGTGTGAATAGCATTTCAACTGTAGTGTCCATAGATGACTACATAGCTTTGTGGTACAACCACAAATCACTGTGATGCCAGGAATTACAGGCACCACAGCTGCTCGGATAATGTTTAGCACATGTGAGACGCTGGGGGTTTAAACTCAATTATTTTCTTTTATTAGTCAGATTGTTTATTATCTGAATTTATTAAAATATAATACCAATGTTTATTGTGTTCATGTAAAAAAAATACCCTCTGGAAATATATCAAATGGAGTGAGGGTAGGGGGAACTCCTCACATTCACTTTGCTTGGCTCAGGGGATCAGTGTCTTCTCCCAAAGTGTGGATTGAGTGTGACAATGTGTGACAGCTCTGTGTTTGTCTCAGAGTGCTAGTAGGGGTAGGGATTGTAGGGGTCTAGCAGGGTGAGTAGGGGATAGTAGTTCAGCAGAACTAAGGGGGTCTTGTGGTATGAGGTTTGAACCCAATGTCTTGCACATACAATCATGCACTTCAGCACTTTGAGATATCGCTCAAGTTTGGAGGTCATAGCTTGGTTTTGTTTTTTCATTCTGGAGATTCTCAAGTAGGGCTCAGGTCGTTTGAGGTACACTCCTTGCATTTCCTTGAGAGGATCATGTGATGGGAAGTAAACAGGGTCAGCTGCATACAAGGCAAGCACACTTTAATCCCTGTTCTATCTCTCCAAGTCCAGAAAATCTTTTGTTTTTAAAGTTCTGGTTAAGTTCTAAATCTCAGTGTAAGAATACCTTTTAAATGTGAATAGTTCTATAATAAAATATGAATCTGGGGCAAGATGTCTTCCAATAATGTGCCATTTGCCGGTGATGAGAAGTTCACATTATTACTTTATTTAAAATGGCAAATAACCCATGGTTGGGACCAAAGAGGTAGTCAGAAGGCAAGTAGTACCCAGGACTGATCTCCAGTACCAGATGGTTCCCTGAGCACTTCTAGGTGTGGGCCCAAAATCAAAAGATGGGGTGGGGGGAGCGAGAGAGAAACTTAAAATAGTAAATACCAACACTACTAATAGTGTAACTCCTATAGTATTACTGTGTCTCTATGAGTATTATCTAGAGGCTTTTTGGCTAATTTGGCAGAAAATACACTAAAATCAGAATATTATTGAAGGGATGTTCACAATTCTAGATAAGACCCCCCAGGCTTCATTTTGAGCATTCTTAAGAAATTATAATTGAAGTATCTAAAATTTTTTCAGAGGATTTACTTTCTTATTTCTTCTTTGATTTCTATTTGATTTCTTCAAATCTTGCAATGAGGAGTCAAGTGGAATATAAAAACAACAACAACAAAAAAGATGGGGCATTAGGGAACCCTAACCTGATCCCCAGCATCTCAAGACCCCCCCAAATCACTATCTAGTATAGCCCTGAAGATCCACCAAGAACCACTGAGTGTGACTCTGGTGACTACTAGCACTATAAGGCCCAAGCAAGACCACATCCTTAGGCCTACTATCGAACAGGCCAATCTGGCTGAATAATTAATTTCATTGGGAAAGGCTTCCGGACTATATAGGCACTGCCTAGGGAAACTATACCCCACCCTAATAAAGAAAAGAAACCAGTAAAGAATATATATTCAGTCAAAAGTTAAGAAGCTGAAATAATAGCATAGTGGGTAAGGCACTTGCATTGTATGCAGCCAACTTGGTTTGGCATCACATATGGTCTCCCATGCTAGCTGGGAATGATTCCTGAGTGCAGCACCAGGAGTAATCCCTGAGCATCACCAGCTGTGCCCCCCCATATCAAAAGTAAAAATAAAACCACTGATTATAAAAAAAAAAAAGTGTTACTTCGTAAGAACTCATCACTACATGGCTTTAAAAATAGCATGCACCTGGAACACAGCTATAGAGAAAGAAAATTAATATACTGAAATCATTTCAGACTTGGAATACTGACGTTTGAGGAGAAACAGTCTTTTCAGTGACTCCCCCTTCCCAAGGGTAACTTGTTCCCCCCATTCATCTATCATTTTTGATTATATTACCTTGATTATTTTCTAATGATAAAATTAATATACTGAAATTTTAACATGTATATTGTACGTATTAAATTGTAAGCCCATTTCAAGAACTTAACGATTTTAAAACATTTCATATAAAACTTAAAGGTTGGCCTTTATAATAAAGAATATATAACCTTTAAAATTCATATAAGGAAATATTAATAATATGAATTTGCTTTTCCAACAGTCAACTAACTACTCTCCAGGAAGCAGGAGAGCATAAGAAAAGTGATATTAGATTTAAGAACAGATATGAGTTCTATTCTTAATTAAACATCTGACTATATTGCCTTTACCAAATAGTTTACTTGAGTTTCCCTTTTCTAACCTCTAAAATAAGATAAAAATTCCACATCTATTGATTTACTATTTCAAAGGGTTAAGGATTATTCCATAAGAAATAATGTCTCTTTGTGCTTCCATTTCTTCATTTACAGATTAAGAAAGCTGAACTAATTGAGATCTAATTTCTCTTTAAAATCTAAAATGCAGGTCAGAAAGATAGCACAACGGTAAGGTGTTTGTCTTGTATGCGGCAAACCTGGCATCCCATGTGGTCCCCCAGCCTGCCAGGGGCGGCCCTAAAACCAATCAATCAATCAATCAAGTTTAAAAAAATAAAATAAAATCTAAAATGCAAAAGGAATTTGAGTGATAACACAGCAGTAGGATGTTTGCCTTACATGGGGCCGACCTGTTTTCCATCCCAGCATCCCATATGATCCTACAAGCCTGCTAGGAGTGACTCCTGCATGCAAAGCCAGGAGTTAACCCCTACACACAGCCAAGCATGGCCAAAACAAACGAAACAGAACAAACAAAATTGTTAATCTAAAGTGTCGAGACCTTTTATGGTAAATAAAAAATAAAAATGAGCTGAAGTCTAACTTTGCCCATTTTGCTCTGCCTGAAGTCTCCTTTACAGTAACAATACTTCCTTAAAATTCAGTCTCTGCTGAAAGACGGACAAATGAATTCATTACCCTTTCTCCATAGAGAGAAAAAAAAAGTCATGAGTGTTTTCTGAAGATGATCTCATACTCCTTGGTTAAGAATTAAAAAAAATCTGGTAGGGGTAACCAAGAAAATAACTAGTCAAAGAAAAGAAAGAAGAGCTGCTTTCCAACCCAATCTAGTGACAACGGTTTGAACACATATATAATCACCACCTGAAAAATCCCTTTTCGTATTTATTTTACTGTTTCATGGTTTAGTTATAAACCTGTTAGAAGTACAGCATAGCATTTTGTTATAGAAAAAAAAAGCCTAATCCTCTCTATGGGACAGAAGCAAACTTTACCCTGTCAAAGAGAAAGAAAGATGAGTCCAAGAAAACAAAAGAGAGAAAAACAGGAGGCAAAGTCAGCAAGAAAGATAGACTACGAAAATGGTCACATCAAGGAGGCCATGGCAAGAAGCCTGAATTTTATTCCAAGAGCAATGGAAGCCATGGAGAATATAAGCACAAGAATGACATGATGTGATTTTTACTTCACTCTTTTTCTTCCAATTTTATACTTTAGAAGGATCATTATGATTTTTTTCTTTATAATTTTTTTTCTTAAGGGCCATACTCATTGGCTCTCAGAGGTTACTTCTGGCCCTATGCTCAGAAATCGTTCCTGGAAGGTGCGTGGGACCGTCTGGGATGGCAGGGATTGAACCCAGGTCAGCTGCATACAAGGTAGATGCCCTACCCGTGTGTTATCGATCCAGCCCCAATTATGAGATTATTCTTTTTTTTTTTTCATTTTGGGCCACACCCAGTGATGCTCAGGGGTTACTCCTGGCTATGCACTCAGAAATCGCTCCTGGCTTGGGGGACCGTAGGTGATGCCGAGGGATCAAACCGTGGTCCGTCCTAGGTCAGCACGTGCAAGGTAAACGCCCCACTGCTTGTGCCACTGCTCGGGCGCCATGAGATTATTCTTATGTGGAGATGGGATTCCAGTAGGGACAAGGGGTGGTGGGATGAGATGATGGGAAGCAGGAGATCAAATAACAGAGTCCTAGTAGTTCAGAGAGAAGGCAAAGTAGCTTAGGCAAAATGACAGCAGAAGTTCGTGGAGAGACTCAGAGTCGGTGCATATTTTAGTGTCAGGAGCATAGAACTAGCTGAGCGGTTGGATCTTTGCAGTATCCAAATACTCACAGTGCTTTAAAAGAATTAAACACAAAGATTTTGGGACTGAGCCCCCAGGTGAATGGTGCCAGCCACTCAACTGAAGAAGACTGGGGGTAAAAATAAATGGGCTGGGTTTACAGGGTCAAAGAAAGGGTTCTGGTGGATGCGAGAGAGGTGGGATGCCAACAGAATGATTCAAACCGTGAGGCCGAGTGTTACTGTCAGTTTGATGATCAAAGAAAAGATATAAATATGGCCATATGCACTATGTCTCTGGCATTTAAAAGAAATCCAGGGAACTAAATGAGACCACTTAGGGAAAGCAAAAAAGGAGACAAACATGCCACAAAGACTGCGCTCTGAAGCACTTCAGAGAGTTTAGTTAAACAAGTGGTCTCAGGACCATTGAGTAGAGAAAAAAAATGGTCAGACCTAAATACCCAAACCAATGTCAACAACAATAGAATCAAGAGACCCAAACTACAACAAGCTAGATACAAAAGGGACCTGTCCAGGGGGCTAAGAATGGAGGTAAGGAAGGCATGGGAACTATGGCAGAGGGAGGTCAACACTGGTGGTGGGAATGGCCCTCATTCACTGTCACTATGTGCTTGAAATACAACCGTAAAAGTCTTGGAATTCACATTGGTCTCAATTAAAAAAAAAAAGAGGCTGGAGCTGTGGTGCAAGCATTAGGGAGTTTGCCTTGCATGTGTAACTAGGATGAACCACAGTTCGATCCCCCGGCATCCCGTTTGGTCCCCCCAAGCCAGGAGCAATTTCTGAGCGCATAGCCAGGAGTAGCCCCTGAATGTCACTGGGTATGGCCCAAAAAGAAAAAAAAGAGTTTATTTAAGCGGAGGAAGATCCTGTGGAGCTGACTTATAGATCAACTGGGCTGGGAGTTCAATGCAGGGGTCTGAGGTTGGTGCTGCTCAGGTCCTGCAGTGTAGAGGACTACCCAGGCCACTGAGCAGTGCTTACAGGTCTCCAGGGCCAAAAGTGCCTCAGGGGTGCACCTGGCGATGCTCGGGTGACCATGTGATGCCAAGATCCAACAAGGGTTGGCCACGTGCAAGAGTACCCCTGTGCTTTTTCTCTGGTCCCTAGCATCAGGATTAAAAGAAAGTGTGCTGGGGCCAGAGCAATAGTATGTTTTCCTTGCACGCAGCAATGTCTGACCCAGGTAGGGCATTTTTCTTGCACACAACCGACCCAGGTTTGATTCCTGGTATCCCTTATAGTCCTCCAAGTACCTCCAGATGTATTCCTGTGTGTAGAGTCAGGGGTGGCCCAAACACCTCCCCACAAATAAAGTATACTAAGGCTGGAGAGCTGGTCTAGGGTTTAAGAAAAATACCTATGTGCAAGAGATCTCGGCTTGATCCCAGGCACCACATGGCACCCATCCCCAACATAGCCAGCTAAGTTTTGGAGGTCCCCTCCAAGTACCACCAGTTTGACAGTATGGTTCTGAAAGCCCCTGAGCACTGCCGACGTGGCTCACAGCATCCTTGGTTCTAGCACTGAACCAAAAGGCCAAGTTGGTTGAGAGCGCCAAAGGGCCCCTGAGTGCCCTGAGCACCAAGTGGGAGTCCCCTAAAAGAAACACAGCACAGTAGATGGACATAAAGTTCTCATTAAAATAATAACACTTCCCTTTAGCTCCCTGTTAAATGCATGTTTAATAAAATCTAGGGAGAAAGCAAAGCACAAAAAAATGTGGTAGAGGAATGACCTAAGAGTCAGAGGACAGAATTATGTAATTAAGATTTTGGAATGATTTTTCTTGAAATCTCTTTCTGGGTTCTGATTTTTCGAATAGTCTAAATACATCATATACTTGATTTTATACCCCATTTATTTCATCCTCTCATGGTGTCAATTTATTCATACGAACAATTTAATGACAACATAATAATAGTTGTCATTTATTGACTGCTTATAATGAGCCAGGAGCTAAATGAAGTGTTATCAAATCCACTGCATTCAGGGACCAGAGAGACAGGACAGAAGGCAGGATGCTTGCCTTGTTCACGGCAAACCCAGAACCACAGAAGGTTTCTTGAATGCCACTAGGAACAACCCCTGAGTACCACTGGGTATGGTACAACAACAAAAACAACACCCCCAAAATATATAACATATATTGCACCGAATCTTAACAACAATCTATTAGGCACATATTTTATTATTTGACATTTTTAGGTGAAAAGACAGGGAAAGAAACTTGCCAGAGATAGAGAACAAGAGAGGGAAAACATCTGCCATAGAGGCAACGGGGTCAGTGGGGGTGGTGGAAAATGTTCACGGGAGAACAAATTAGTGTTGGACCATGGTCTAAATGAAAATCAACCATGGACAATTTTTTTAACTGTGTATCTCACGGTAATTCAATTAAAATGTATTAAAATGAAAACATTTTAAAATTAATTAAAATAAAAAGCAACTTGCCCAAGGTAATGTCAACTTATTCTATGTGCTTTAAACCACATATTACTTACAGAGCATAACTTTCTTCATTCTTGTTGGTAGGAAAATTTATGGTTTTAACAAACATCTGAATTTTTAAATGAGTTTAGAATTCTTAGACTATTTTCAAGAAATGCTTTACTTGATCAAGATATTATTTTTAGGACTTCTGATACACATCATTCGAAATTATTTTCAAAATGTTTTCCCCATATATTTGTTGCAACAACATGCCTTTGTAAAAAAAAAAATCTACTTTAGTCTAAAATACTAGATACAGAAAGACCAGTGAGAGGAAAGGACTGAAAACACCGCCAGTGACCACCAGAGGGTGACCGTGTCATAGTTCTGCTGAAAAAGCTCTCAAAACAAAAGAAAGTGCTTTTTTATTGTCTTTTGAAAGCAAATATTTGCACCCCTTCATGTTGTATTCCATTCTTATTATATTTTATTCTATTTTACAAACAAAGGAACCTTTTATTTCTTCTTACTAGTTCCTTTCAGAAATTGCAACTGTGGAAAGACTTCATCCCTGGCACTGCACATCATGAAGAGTGAGCACAGAACTGGAGTAAGCCTGAACACTGCAGAGTGTGGCCCAAATTAAACAAACAAACAAAAAGAACAACCTCACTGCTACAAAGAAAATGAGAAGTGAGAACCTACAATGTACTGTACTTTCTGGTACTATAAAAGGCCTAAGGAGTAATTTAAGCCTTCAGTATGATGATGCATTCCTGTCATTACAGAAGACTGAAATTAATCTTTCCCCTCTATGGTTTTCCATTCAGTTGTTCACTTACTCAAACACTTAGTGAGAAATTACTTCGTGCTAGGCTCTATGCAAAATATTGTATGTGATGGTAAATGAAACCAATGTTGCTCTTGCCCTCTAGAATTTACAAGATAGAGAGCATGCCATGGATGTATGACTCATAATTACAAATAAGTATATAATTACAAAACGTAATGGATGCCATGAAAAAAACCCGAAGGGTATATGAGAGGGTATCATTGAAAATCATCACTTAGCCTGGAGCATCTGGAACTACTTTCTCATGAAGCAACTTTTAATTGAAGGCCTGAAGGAAGAACTTGATTCAATAAGGCAAGGAGGGCCAGGGTGGGGGCAGAAGTGTATTAGAAAAAGTCATTTTAGGAGAGGAGGGTCACAGACAAGAACCCTGGCACAGGGAACATAGTTTGTCAGAAGTATAGAAGCCAGGATGAATGGGTCAGAGAGATGGAAAAAACAGCACAAAGCAAAACTGAATAGAACAAAACCAAACCACACTTCCTTCTAAATCAATTCATCTAGCAACACAATTGAGAATTAGAATGAGGAATATGTGCTCGCTTCGGCAGCACCTATACTAAAATTGGAACAATACGGAGAAGATTAGCATGGCCCCTGCGCAAGGAGAATTAGAATGAAGAATAAAGAATACACACAAAAAGTTAAGCAAGATTTTGGTTTTGTTTGTTTGTTTGTTTGTTTTTGCAACAGCCAGCAGTGCTCAGGAGTTACTCCTGGCTCTGCGCTCAGGAATTACTGCTTGAAGGCTTAAGGGTGCCCTGGATCAAACCCAGGCACATGCGAGGCAAGTGTCCTACCCGCTGCACTTGGCCCAGCAAGATAGTTTTTGCTGAATAAAATGTACTGAGAACGATGTGAGTGGGGGAGAAGAAAAGAAGTGTGTGTTCAAAAGAGTCTGAAAGAACACGCAAACAAGCAGAGACACAAAGACATGTGTTCAAGGGAGAACACGGGCTTGAAGGAGCAAGCCACGAATAAAATTTTAAGATCGCCCCTGATATGTTTAATTTTGAATATTCTAGGATCCTGTTCTCAAAAATATATGAACATGGGGCAGACTAATATGTCTCAATATTTTTTAGGGAAAAGTGATTTCCAACAAAATATCTATGATCCTAACATTTTGGAAAACTGAAGATCAGAAAAGTTGTCTTCAGATTTCAATCTTTTGCCTAGAATAATATTTTGCTTTTGTTTTTGTGAGACTTGCTGAATCAATGAGTTGGTCCCCTTCATTACTCCGAAAAAGTCTAAATTATCAATTCAGGTATTACCTTTGTCCCAATGTCTCTTTCTCTCTTTGGGTCACATTTGCTAGACCTTTTGGCAGTGCCTCCCATTATTTTCTTTTATAATTTTTATTGAGAGCATTGTGAATCACAAGTCCTTCATCATTGTATTTCAGGCCTAGAGTGATAGTGGATTAGGGCCATTCCCCCACCAGTGTTGGCTTCCATTGCACTTTTCTCTCAACATTGGTTTGAATATTTTATTTACTGAGTTTTGGAGTCAGACGTGGCTCTGCTTGGAGTCTACTCCTGGGTCACTGCTTGGGATTCACGCCCAGGACTTAGCGAATCGCGTACTGCCAAGAATCCAACCTGTATAACTTAAATGAAAAATATCTACTCTGGTCCTATGAGCAATCTTCCTGGTCCCAAGCTGCATATTTTCCATGGAGCTGTACTCAAATCTACTAAAACTGTCTTTACTATGTATAATGTCTTTAAATCCACGCATGAGTTACTAATTTCATATGTCATACCTTTTACTTCTAGATTGTCCTTTTGATATTTATAGATTCCAATTCTCTTAAAATGTTGCTATTATTGACTTATTTTTAATCTTGGTTTCCCCTATTTTCTTAAATTAATAATTTAGCCATATTAAAAGCCTTGTCTGCTACTTTTTTAACATCTGGATCTCCTATAGGTCTACTCGCATTGTTTTTTTTTTTCTCTGTGTTATTGGTCATATTTCCCCTTCCACATCACCTACTACTTTTTATTATATATAAGAGACAGTAAATTAAACAACCACATATGACTAGTCTTTCCTTCTTGGAAAACATATTCAGAAGGTTACCTTAACCAATTATAAACTGGGAAGGGTTGACAGTAGACTGTAATTTTAATGTGTGTCAGTTCACATTTGGTTCGTCACTATTTTTCTTGGTGCTCCAACACTTTTTGTTTTTTTTTTGTTTGTTTTGGGGCCATATCTGGCAGTATTCAAGGACTACTCCTGGCTCTGCACTCGGAAATCACTCCTGGCAGGCTTGGGGGACCATATAGGATGCCAGAGATGAAATCTGAATCTGCCTTGTGCAAAGCAAATGCCCTACCCATTGCGCTGTCCCTCCGGTCCCTTTTTTTTTTTTTTCTTAAGAGCTAGCAGGTATGCATCTCTCCAACCGTATAAAACTGGAACAGCTTCAGCACTGTCTTTTGTTGGTTTGAGCCCCAGGTTCCATTCTAGGAAGCAACACATTCTGGTCAAGTCTTGAGAAAAAGATGGGTTGTATGTTGTAGTAGGGTCTCTCTTTCTGAAGATATCTTTTGTCCTAAGTACTACTAATGTTTTTATACCTTTTGGGTTAGGTTTCAATTTTCTGCAGTTAGCTAGTGTCCAATGGAATACTGGACTGTGTTTGGAGCTACTCTGGTTACTAATCCATCAAGTAAAACTTTACACAATTGCTAGAAGCTCTTGATTTGTCCCTTTCCACAAGAAGAATTTGCAAGGGCCAGGTGTGATTTTTAGTCTGTGTCCAAATTCAGCAAAGTTGGGCCAGAAAGATACTCTGACTGACTTTAGATGATTTGCATTCAGGAAGCTCAGGTTTAATCCCTGGGACTGGCAGCTTCTCCAGAGCACCACTGAAAATGACCTCAAGCACAGAACCAGAGAGCAGTCCATAAACACTATTATTTTAGGATCTCCTGAGCCTACCAGGAGTGATTTTTGAGTGCAGAACCGGGAGTAATCCCTGAGCGCCACCAGGTCTGCCATACAAACACTATTGAGTGTGATCCAGAAACTAAAATCTAAACAAAACCAAGCCCCCTGCAATATGATATTCCCAGGAAAGAAGATGATTGTTGATAATTACTTAGGAAGAGATCAATGTTTCTGAAATTTTATTTTGGGGGAGGATGAGCTACCAAGTGGTACTCAGAAGTTTGGGAAACCCCACTTGTGAATCTCAGCTACCTGAGCTGTCAGGTCCAAGAATGCTATGCTGCTCAGGCTTGACTATTTTTGGGATACCCAGGTTCCCCTGGAGATGTTGGGGGCCTCTAGTGATATATCCAGCAATGCTCATGGGACCATGTGGTGCTAGGATTCACATTGCTGTAACCAACCACTAAACGATTGCTTAGCCCCATGAAATTTTGGATCAATATAGTCTTCCTTGCTTCCATATCAATCAATCAATCATTAAGGTTTTTGAAATTCATGTCTATTTTCCCAAATTTTTATAAGTAGGTGTTTGACCTGCATATATATATATGTTTACTGCAGATCAGCTTCAGAAGAGAAAGACCCCTGTAGACTATTTGAGAAGGAGCCATCTACACACAAAAGACTCCACAATGGAACAAATTGAAAGGTAAGGAAAGCATTTACCTGTGAGGACATCACAACTAGCCGATCGATTATTGCATTGACAGGGCAGGCAACCATTCTCATGGAAACCATAATATCCATCTTGGCATTGATCACAAGAAGAGCCAGTGACACCCATTTTGCACTGGCATTTCCCAGAACTGCAGGTAAAAGCAAAGACAATGAACAAAAGTAAGTCAGATGGTGCCTAATATCCAGTCACAGACTGTAAACAGAACAAATAGTTTCGATTAGATTCTAGTCACTGTATGTATTGATTTTGACGTTGACTTTGAAGTGAAATAGCTTTTGCATAAATTCAATTAACATGACTCTGTGACAACTTAATAATACTAATCATTTGTGACAATTTAATCCCTTATACTTAAGAGGTTTAGAATAAATTATGAACGGTCCACAAAGAGTAAAGTCCCCAGTTCTTAAAAATCTATTCACTAAGCTCTGAAACATAGAACCAGTACTACTATCACATCTCAATCATATATCTTTCTGTTGTCCATTAGCACAAGCATTACCCAATCAGAAGAAATCCTCATCTAAGCTACTTTCAGGATAAAAGATATGAAGACCAACATCTTAACACTGTTTTGAAATATATCCATTTAAGCAGTGAAAACATGCTGTAATTGGGAGGGGGTATTAAGAGGTGGCTACCGCTGGAAGTATGTGAATTTACTCCTGACATAGTGCTCAGGAATCATTCCTGTGGTGCTCAGGGGACCATATGCAACACCAAAGAGCAAACTGGGATTGGCTGCATGCAAGGCAAGTACCTTAACCCCTATACTATCTCTCTAGTTCAATTTTTTTCCCACTGTAGGTCCAAATAATATTTAGGAATTAACTATTAAGTTAATATCACTATAATGGGGACAACCATTGCTTTCTGTATTAAATACATATAAAATTCTAGGTGTAACCCCAAAATAATACTATAAAAAGTTAAAAAATATTATTTCATTTTTTATGTTTTCTTAGTAAACTATTTTCTTTTTAAAGTTAGCATTTATGCTTGCTAGATAGCAAAACCATTAGAGACATCACTTTTCAAAAATTATCATGTTATATAAACACCGGTTATAAGATTGTTTATATTACAGTTGGGTTTTTTTCCAACCATTGCATTGCTCATAATTGAGTTTCAGTCATACTATGTTCAACTGTTGCAAGTCAGCCCTGGATGGGGTTGACTGATGGAGGGATGGAGGATGAGGTCTTTCCCCTCCAGCTCGGGGTCAGGCTTGTGAAAATTCAGCTTTATTCGGAGGACAAGACTGAAACCCAAAGCCTCAGCATCAGTTCCAGCCAAAAGCCCTTTGCCTTCCACAGATCCTTGTTTTTATGCCCCAGAATCAGGTACCACCCAATGGTGGGATCAGGTACCACCTTAGGGTGGGAGCAGAATTCCAGGTCACACCCTAGGGTGGGGCACAATCACCTATCAGGGTAGGGTCCTCAGTTTCCTTCCCACCCTTCCCCTGCCTTCCTCTGGGACAGATATCAGATATTTACTCTCTCTCTCTCTCTCTCTCTCTCTCTCTCTCTCTCTCTCTCTCTCTCTCTCTCTCTCTCTCTCTCTCTCTCTCTCTCTCTCTCCTCCCCCCTCTCACACACATATACACACACACTTTTTCAGCTTAAACAAAAATTTTTAATTATTTATAATTGTTTTTCTTATCTTTTTTTTTTTCTTTTTTTGGTTTTTTGGCCACACCCAGCGGCGTTCAGGGGTTACTCCTGGCTGTCTGCTCAGAAATAGCTCCTGGCAGGCACGGGGGACCATATGGGACACCGGGATTTGAACCAACCACCTTTGGTCCTGGATCGGCTGCTTGCAAGGCAAACGCCGCTGTGCTATCTCTCCGGGCCCTAATTTTTTTTTTTATGATTGTTTTTCAACCTATAAAATTTCAAAAGCAGTTTCATAATAAAATACTTTTAAGTTTTACCACTCCCACCAAAGTTTCCACATTGTCGCTCTACCTAATCCCCCCAAGCCCATCAAGACTTGATCAGAACCCCTCTACCCACACATTCCTTCCACCTATATCTCCTTTCCCTTTGGTTACCACCAGATTTTTCAATTTCTTTCATTGTGTTTTGCCAGTCCATTTGGTTTGGTCACTTACATTCCACTATATATATAGGTAAAACCATTACTGCTATTTGTTTTTTCCTTCCTGACTTATTTCATTTATTATCATGTTCACCTCTAGTTATCACAAAAACACTTTTCATCTTTTTTGGGGCGGGCCACACCCAGTAGAATTTAGGGGTTAGTCCTGACTCTGCAGTCAGAAATTAATCCTGGCAGGCTCAGGGAATCATATAGGATGCTGGGGACCAAATCTAGCATCAAGGCATATGTCCTACCCACTCTGCTATCATTCTGGCGCTCATCTTATTTTTATTTTTTATTTTTTTTGATTTTGGCCCACACCTGGTGACGCTCAGGGGTTACTCCTGGCTATGCACTCAGAAATCGCTCTTGGCTTGGGGGACCATATGGTGCATTGGGGGATCAAACTGAAGTCTGTCCTGGATCAGCTGTGACAAGGCAAATGCCCTATCGCTGCACCATCACTCCGGTCCCTTATTTTTATTCTTTAACAACTGAGTGAACTGTGCTGGCCATTTCGTATTGGAGGAAAGACCGTCAGGTAGAACTGCTTTTCAATATAATCCTCAAGAATTTTGACTACTAATAATCAGCCCTTATGGGGTTAATTTTAGCTCACTAACCCTAGTAAAATTTGTTAATACTTACACTGCTCTATCACATATCAGTTCAAGTAATCCCATACTATTTCCCAAGGTTTTTGGGAATATAAATAGATGTTCTAAATTTAAGAGTTATAGGAACTTAAGAGTTGAACTTTACAGAATGGAAGCAGAGCATTTTCTTTTTTTTTTTTTTTTTTTTTTGGTTTTTGGGCCACACCCGTTTGACGCTCAGGGGTTACTCCTGGCTATGTGCTCAGAAATCGCCCCTGGCTTGGGGGAACCATATGGGACGCCGGGGGATCGAACCGCTGTCCGTTCCTTGGCTAGCGCTTGTAAGGCAGGCACCTTACCTCCAGCGCCACCGCCCGGCCCCAGAAGCAGAGCATTTTCAACCAGGCATCTTCTATTTGTAATTACTCAAACTTAAGGGATTTTTTTTGGGGAAGATCCTCCAAAATAGTGTTCAAGGGACCTATGAGTCATTCCCAGTGTCGCCCATGATTACAAGCTTAAAAGGCTAATGCTTGGGCCAGTAATGTAATGTCACACTCATGACCCAGTGATACATGCAGAGCCAAATAGTGTTAAGGATGAACCAAGACCCTCCCCACGAAAGATAAGCCCTTTGAGTTATTTCCCTTGCTTGAAGAACTATTATCATTGTATTTGGTAGATGTCTCAAATTTTCTGGGCCAAATAATGAGGTGTTTGCCTTCTCTCCATTAAAAAAAGTTTTTGCGGATCGGAGAGATAGCACAGCAGTAAGGGCATTTGCCTTGTAAGCAGCTGATCCAGGACAAAGGGTGGTTCAAATCTTGGCATCCCATCCGGTCCCCCATGCCTGCCAGGAGCAATTTTTGCGTGAGGAGCCAGAAGTAACCCCCGAGCACCACTGGGTGTGGCCCAAACACCAAAAAAAAAAAATTTTTTTTTGAGCAGTTAAAATAAAACTTCTCTTTCCCACATTTCATGGATCTCTGAAATACCTCAGGGTACACCAAAAAAGAAAGAGAAAAGTAGAACAGTGCTACATGAAATATTTTTTAGAACTTAACACAAAATTCAGAAGAGGAAGAAAAGCCAAATTTATGGAAATAATGTATAGCTGATATATCTCATAGTCTTGCATCCTGGGAGGACATGTATCAAACTTGGTATTTCTATCTAGCACTTTTTGACCAAAGGGGAGGAAAAAAACCTTTTCAAGAAAGTATAAAATGGAAGCATCTTAAACAAAAATGATGATGGGGGCTGGTGAGGTGGCGCTAGAGTTAAGGTGTCTGCCTTGCAAGTGCTAACTAAGGAAAGGACCACAGTTCAATTCCCCCAGCATCCCATATGGTCCCCCCAAGCCAGGGGCAATTTCTGAGCGCGTAGCCAGGAGTAACCTCTGAGCATCAAAACAGGTGTGGCCCGAAAAACAAAAAACAAAAAAAATGATGATGAAGAAGATGATGATGATATGAAAAATAAGTCACTGAGCTTTGAAAGGTGTCTCAGAGATAACACTTATGCCTTGTCTGTGTGAGACCCTGATTCATCCCAGCATGGCGGGGAGGGAGAGAGGAAGAGTCATTGTTCAGTGAGTGCTTATCCCAGTAAACTTATATCCTCTCTAATATTAAAATAACACTATTAGGTGGAGGTCCTAATACTCTTTATATTGAGGGGGTACCAAGAAGTTACAGTTGTCCATATCTACTAAGTCAGACTCTTCCTGTTATATTATGCTACCTACTCCTCCCCCAAAGTTTGACTCTAAATTCCCACCCCATTTTTAAAAATGAAAATCCCATTTTAGATCATTGCAAACCATGATTTACAATATTGGGATTCATAAGAGTTCCATGATACTATGTCCACACCCACCACCAGAATATCTATTTGCTGTTACCAATATCCAAAGACACCCACGTCCTATCACTATTGCTCCAAATAAACTCAGTTCTGTAGATCAACTCCAAATTTGTCCTTTTTTAAAGCCATTCTAAATCATCTGATAGGTACTTGGGTACCAGGCTTTTCCCTGTAGATTCCAAATACTACAATTTACCATTCATTTAGGTTCTGACATCACTGCCTTGCCCAGAATAAAACCAGGACTCTTTTTCTCATGTCACATTAACAAAAGCTCAGCATTCTTAATGCTTGGAGAGAAATTGCAGCCTAGAAAAATCCAAGGTTCTCATAAACCCAAGCCCAACTATTCTGAAGCTTTGCTGTAAGGCTAAATTTTAATTAGGGAATCATTCATACTGGTCATAATATAGAAAATGAGCCATACTCTTTAAAATGCCAGAGAGATTTATATGACCAATCTGTCTCTAAAGTTTGAAAAAAAAAAAAGAAACCATATATAACAACACAATATACAGTGTTTTATATAAGAATACTCTGAAGTACTTAATTATCTAGCAAAGTTCATTTGTGTCCAGCAAATAGTGACTTCAGGAATACCTTATGACTCAGACAGTTTACTTCTCACGTTCTGAAAGTAGGATAAGACTGTTCCTCTCAGAATGTAGTTAGCAAGGGCTGGAGTGATAGTGTAACGGTAGGGCGATTTCCTTGCACGCAGCTGACCCAGGACAGACTGTGTGGTTTGATCACCCAAGCCAGGAGCGATTTCTGAGCACAGAGCCAGGAGTAGCCCCTGAGCATCACCGGGTATGCCTTCCCCCCAAAAATAATGTAGTTAGCAAACTTCATGAGCCAACTTTCAAGGTTTTAAAATTATTGGTCAAAATAAGGCTAGTTATTCATTTCTCTAGGCATTAGATTATTTAACATACAAAAGTTGCATTACCAGTTATATATATATATATATATATATATATATATATATATATATATATATATATCTAATTTTTATTTTTTGGTGGGGGGAATATACCTGCTGACACTCAGGGATTACCCCTGGCTCTGCACCCAGGAATTACTCCTAGAAGTACATGGGGGACTATACACCAGAGATCAAACCCAGTAAGCAGGCATCATCCCCACTGCTATCACTTTGGCTCCATCCAATTACTTTCAATGACAGTGTCTGTCCAATCCTCCATCTTGTAGAAAAAGGTTATCTTAGAATACCTAATCACTTGCTATCGCATAGCCAGTATTCCCAAAGTGGTTGCTATTCCTGTAAATGAACTTTCCTTCATTAAATTCTGCTTGAGGCATAGAGAAGATTGATTTAAGCAGGAATCTTTCTCCCTGGAGGATATGCTCCTTCGCTGCTGATTTTAATGTTTCACTCTACCGGGTAGTTTGAAAATTAAACTTTTATTCTCTCAACCCCTTTCCCTTGTTGATGTTGTTCTTGTCACAATGATAGGAATAAAACAAATGGCTGGCAGTGTTGCTCACGTACTTTTTCTTTTAATCTACATTGATTACTCTGGGTCACATGTCAAGTTGTGGTGCTCACACCGTTGGCCCTGGTGTTCACTGAAATTTGTACATAGCCTGAGCTGTGTTCTTTGCACATGTGCTCACTGTGGCCTGCACTCTAAATGGAACCACACCACTCATGATTATCATCCTTGTCTGGGGTCAGTTGGACACACCTTATCCTGGGAACTCATAAATCTTCAAGCTGTGAGGTTTCCTAAGGGTGTCACCTCTTTGAGTGGTACCTACAAACACCTGGCTAAACTCTAGCTGGAAATTGGAGGGGCAGCACTGGGGAGTACAAACAGCAGAACCACAAACTGCAGAGCCATCAGGATCACATTTAACACGTGTGTGGCATATTTGGTCATATGCCTGCAGGTACTCTGTCACTGCATCATGCCTCCTGTGTAAAAATCACACCTTACGCCAGGGGTCTCAAACGCAATTTACCTGGGGGCCACAGGAGACAAAGTCGGGGTGAGGCAGGGCCGCATAAGGGATTTCACAAAAAAAAAAGTCCTCAAACATCATTATTAACAATTTTAATTTTTCTTCTGAACATGAATAGAACATTGAGTGAAGATCATGAACAGTTCTTCTGAACATGGCATCGTTTGCCTATTCCTTGCTGCCAGAGACTTGACAGCGCTTCTTCTCACAAATCTGAACCACATTTGGCTTTAGAGAGGAAGCAGTTGAGACCCTCAGTATGGCTTGAAGATGATCATCATTAAGTCTAGACCTGTACTTTGACTTATTGAAGTTCAATTTGGAGAATAACTTTTCACACAAATATGTGCTCCCAAAAAGGCACATGGTGCGCTTGAACAATCAGGAAAGCTCAGAAAAGCTGGGGGGCAAATCTCTCAAAAATTGCCCATGCATGTCTGCTTTTCCACTAATCTCCCTGAATTTGGCTTTGAGATCAGAGTTGCGTTGCAGGTCAATAAGCTCCATTTGAAGCACAGGAGGGGCATCTTGCACATCAAAGGAAAAGGGGTCCACAAAAATTTGGAAAGTGGCTCTGTGCTTTTTGAAGTCTGCAAATCTGTGATCAAGTTCCTTCTCTAGCTTAAAAATAGCATCAACATATTTCTCACCACTGAATGATATGCCTGCATCCACAAGTTCCTTGCATGCTGGGAAATGGCAACGGTTTGTCTGAGAGAGCTAGGATTTCCATAACACAAGGTTTGTGGAGATTGCTCTCACGTTGTCAGAGGCAGCACTGATAAGCTGCCCCGGGCCTTGTAGCATCTTGTTTAGTACATTCAGCTTATGTGTGATGTCAACAAGAAAAGCTAAGTCCATGAGCCATTTGTGATCACTCAACTCAGAAACAGCATTCCCATCCTTTTCCATGAAGTCTTTCACTTCTTCTCTGAACTCAAAAAATCTTTTCAGGACATTTCCCCTGCTGAGCCAATGTACCTTGGTGAAACAGATCACATCTCCATATTCTGACTCCATTTCCTTTAAGAAAGCATGGAACCAGGCCCGGACAGATAGCACAGTGGTGTTTGCCTTGCAAGCAGCTGATCCAGGACCAAAGGTGGTTGGTTCGAATCCCGGTGTCCCATATGGTCCCCCTGCCTGCCAGGAGCTATTTCTGAGCAGACAGCCAGAAATAACCCCTGAGCAACGCCGAGTGTGGCCCAAAAACAAAAACAAAAAAGCATGGAACCTCCTGTGCTTTAAGCCCCTGGATCTGATTTGGTTGATGCATTTCACAACAACAGACATCACATTGTCACACAGCAGGCATTTTTTAAATATAATTTTTATTTTAATTATAGTGGCTTACATATCGTTCACAGTAATATTCCAGGTACATATTTACATTGAATCAGGGGAATTCCCACCACCGAATTGTCCTCCCACATCCGCTCCCATCCTGCCTCCCATATCTTCCACTCTCCCCCCAGGGCTGCTAGAATGCATGGTCCCTTCTGTGTCTAGTTTATTACTTAGTGGTCTTATAACTGTTTGGTATTGGTGCCTCCATTACTGCCCCCTCTAATTGGGAGGCAGGACTAGAAAGTTCAAGTTATGTGGTTTTGTTTGAGGAAGAGAAAAGTAATATAATGGGGTAAAAATCGACTATGCCGACTATGAGCAGAGTCATTCTAGAGACTCTCATCCTTGGTTTGAGGGACGAAGGGGAAAAAAAAGAAGGTAAAACACCACAACAGTTCAAAAAGAGGAATAAAATAAGATATCCAGTGAGCACTGCAGCAATAAAAATATGCACCACATAGTTGCCATGGTTGTGAGATAGGAAATATGACAAGGCGCAAAAAGGAAGAGAAAAGAAGAAAGAAAAAGTAAATATATAAATAAAAAATGGACAATTACTTCAATATCTACCCCAAAACAAAGAAATTGACAAAAACTAGATAAAAAATAAAAAAAAAAGGATTGTGGGCCCGGAGAGATAGCACAGCGGCGTTTGCCTTGCAAGCAGCCGATCCAGGACCAAAGGTGGTTGGTTCGAATCCCGGTGTCCCATATGGTCCCCCGTGCCTGCCAGGAGCTATTTCTGAGCAGACAGCCAGGAGTAACCCCTGAGCACCGCCGGGTGTGGCCCAAAAACCAAAAAAAAAAAAAAAAAAAAAAAGGATTGTTTAGTGTTTTTGTCTCTCCCCCGCCCCCCCCCCCCGCATAGGCACAGTAAATATTGGGGTCATTCGAAACGGGAATCCCCTTGGCCTAAGAGATACAGAGTTTCTCTAACCTTGGAATATATCGTCATGGGATTATCTATAAACTCCTTTCACATTCATTTACTCTCCCCTTGGTGTTTTTGTGACGTATGGAAGACTTCTGCTCCGATCTGGATCATAAAAACAGACCTCTAAATCTAGAGGTCTCAGTCTGTGCACAGGTCAAGGAGTGGAACTTATGATGAAGACTTTCTATGTGATTTTAGAAGTTCTGTTTCCTCAATGTCATTTTAATCTGCCTTCTGTCACACGGCAGGCATTTACTGCAAAGGGCCTGCTGACGGATAGTGCAGTGAAGAGAAATGGCCTTCTCTACACCCTCCTCTTCAAGTTTTTTTGAACAAGTGCCACCAGTCCATTTTTCCTCCCTGTCATCAATGGCTCTCCATCGGGTATTATTCCAACAAACCTCTTCCATGGCAAACCTGCATTCTCAATGGCAACACACAGATGCCGAAATATCTCATTAGCAGTGGTCTGGCCATGCATTGGAATTATTGTGAGCAGCTCCTCTGTCAATTCAAAATTGCAATTAACACCACGGACATCAATTGTGAGCTGCGCAGTGTCTGTTATATCTGTGCCCTCGTCAAGAGCAACTGAGTATGCATCAAAAGATTTGGCTTTCTCACACAGTTGATGATAAATGTCACTTGACATGTCAGAAATGCACTCTGCCACAGTGTTGGCAGAAAGGCTGATTTTGCTAAACTGACCTTTCTTTTCTGGACAGATAATACTTGCAGCCTGTAACATGCATTTTTTTTTAACAAACTCTTCTTCTGTGAATGGTTTCCCATCTCACTAACCATGTAACTAGCTTCAACTAATGCAACATTCTCTTTGGTTGCTTTCTTGAAGAAATCTTGTTGCCTCATTAGACATGCTTTAAGACTGGCAACCCGCTTGGCTCTCTCATTTCCTTGATATTGTGCACATTCCTCAGCATGTTTAGTTGAATAATGGTGTTTCAAGTTGTATTCCTTGTGCACTGCAACTTTCTCTGAGCAAATAAGACATGTGGGGATGCCCCTGTGCTCAACAAAGAAATACTGCGTCTCCCACTTCTCCTGAAATTGTCTGTGCTCGTCATCAATCTTTCTCTTCGCTGCAGGCTTTGATGAAGTCATGATGAAGGTATGACAAAATCTAATTCTGTAATAAACTCCTCTCCCTTCTCTCCCTTAGGTCTCCGATAATGCAAGGGACAGCGGGCAGGAGCAGCGGAAATGACGTCTGCGCTAGGCGCAAAGTATTAGCGATTATTCACTTACCGAATATTCGCAGTAAAAAATCGCAAAAAAATCGCATTAAACATTTGTATACCCCGAACTAAACTGCTCGGGGTATGTGAATGTTTAATGCTATTTTTTCTTACTAATGCGATTTTTATTGCAATTATTCGGTAAGCGAATAATCGCGAATACTGCGATATTTGAAGGCCGGCCATGGGCCACAAAATGTGTACGGAGGGCCGCAAAGGGCCCGTGGGCCACAAGTTTGAGATCCCTGCCTTACGCTATATCTCCAAGCCCAGGTGAATGAGTCAGAATCGGGGTCACATATGAAATAATCCAAACCAGGCTGAGGGTGAAACACACACAGTCTGGCAGTCTTCTACCTTGTATCTCCAGCAAGCTGCCTGCCAGAACTGCCCATTTTTATTGAGTCCAGAGACTACTAGGCATTAAGAGCATTAAGAGCAGAGATAGTTCAGGCTATCCTGAGCCAGTCCCATCCAGGTTTCCAAGGAAGACCATCTCAATCTCTGCTTGGGGGTCAATCCAAGTTGTAAACAAACATACAAAGGAACCAGGGATGATCTTTGTTTTGGGTAAAATAAGATGCAACCTAACACTCTAGGTCTACCCTGGGGTAGACTATAGAAAAAGGGATGTTTTTTTTTCTCCTTTAAAATTATATATACTTAGAGAATGAAGTAAAAAAGGTTGTTCATGAAACTGCATGTCCAAGGAGCTTTCCAACATGTTGCCCATGGGTCCACGGCCAATTTCTGCAAGTTTAACAATTTAATCACTCAGCAAATAAAAAACTTGTCTTTGTGTGACTTCCTTTATAGAACAAAGCCTCACAATACCTCCTTTCATGGTGTCCCTCTGTGAAAGCCTGCTGAGTGCTTTCTGAAGCAAAGGTCAATGACATAAATGAAATGAAATTTCTTAAAAGGCAGGGGAGGGCCTATTTTCAGACCACATTTGCTTATCCACGGGTTTGCAATGAAAGAACCAGAAGGCTCATGGTTTCAGATAGAGGAAATCTGGGCACAAACCCGACAAAATGGGAATTTGAATAAAAATCTGAAATCTGCACAATGGAGATGAATTGATAACTGGTCTTCTTTGGTTTATTTGTTCTGGGGCTCTGTCTGATGGCTCAGGCTTCCTCCTGGCTCACTGCTCAGGAATCCCTTCTGTCAGTGCTTAGAAGACCATAGAGAGTGCCAGTAATTAAGTCAGCACATGCCTAAATCTACTCTCTCTAGAATCTCTACTATCTCTCCATCTCTGCTATCTCTATCTCTACTATCTACTCTCTCTTCAGTACCTTAAGAATTTAAGGGGCCGGGCGGTGGCGCTAGAGGTAAGGTGCCTGCCTTGCCTGCGCTAGCCTTGGATGGACCGTGGTTCGATCCCCCGGCGTCCCATATGGTCCCCCAAGCCAGGAGCAACTTCTGAGTGTGTAGCCAGGAGTAACCCCTGAGCGTCACTGGGTGTGGCCCAAAAACAAAAAAACAAAAAACAAACAAAAAAAAACAACAAGAATTTAAGATAGAATTGTTCATCTGCTGTTACATTTTTTTTTTTGGTAGACAAGATTTAGTCGCTAGTAAAGTACTAACACAGTATTTAGAAATATATGAGAAAGGACACAGATTAAATTTTTTCATTTTTTTGAACTTTAATTTTGAGGCTATCCCCAGTGGTTCTCAAGAATTTATCCTCACTCTGCACTCAGGGATCACTCCTGACTGACTCAGGGCACCATATGGGGTACAGGAAGGTCAAACCTGGGTAAGATAACATGCAAAACAAATGCTCTACCCACTGTACTAGCGGTCCAGCCCCAGAAGGTAGATCAATAAAAGAAGTTCAACATTATGAAACTGAGCAACTAAAAAGCCAGTGAAATGTAAGCGAATAATATGATGATTAATATAAATGTATTGATTTAAAAAATATATTTTTGGCTGTTTCATCTTGGTTTTGGTTTTAGAGTCACACAACTGGATATACTCAGGGGTTGCTCCTAGCTTTGCCCTCAGGAATTACGCTTGGTGGTGTTTGGTGGTGGGGGGTGGGCATAGGGGATGCTAGATATTGAACCCAGATTGTTCACATGCAAGACCAGCACCATACCCACTGAATTATCTCTCTAGACCCTAAAAAAACATGTTTTCCAATGTCAGAAATAAAACCCAGGTCGTCACATGTACAAAGCAAATGCTCTACTCCTGAGCTACATCATTGGCCCAAAGTTATTATTTTTTCAAATGGAAATTCAATCTTGTATCATCTCAAAAATGTTTTTAATATATGTATAACACATATGCTAACATATATGTTTGCTTTTGTTTGTTTGGGGACCACAGCTGGTGGTGTTTAAAACTTACTCCTGGATCTGTGTTTAGGGATGATTCCTGGTAGGATTCAGGGGACCAGATCGGGTATAAGGGAGAAAAGTCAGATCAACAGAACGCAAAGCAAGTGCCCTATCTGCTATCTACTACCTCTCTATCCCTTCAAAATATATTGTAAGGATTCTGTTCTGTTAAACATGAGTGGGAAGAGCACATTTAGAATTTCCATTATTTAATAATCACATTGATTAGGGTCGGAAGGGTGGAACACAGGAAGAGAAGTATCAGCCCTGGCCTATGGAAAATTCAGAGACTGAGGAGACAAAGGGAACTAGTTCCCACCACAGCTCTGAGAATCACAAGCAGGGACCAAGTCGTTTTTCTACTTTAGACTATTCTCATTTCTTGCAGACTGAATACACTTTTAACAAACTTACTGAGAGAATTAACAGCCACATACTTAGCATAGCGCCCATGACACAATGAGTTCCCCAAAAAGAATACACTAATAATAATGAAAATAATCCAAGATCCTGAGATTTATCTTGAAAATTCTGAAAACCAGTTAAGACTCTCTGGCAGACAAAATGAAGTTTTTTAAGTCTCGCTAACAAACCTAGAAAAATGGCAAGAATTTACGGGAATAATTACTAGCTTGGAGGGGAAATGTGGCCAGGAAAAAAAAGAGCACATTATGAACACAGGGCAGAAAAAGGTTTTGGAAAAAAATGTTTGGAAAGAGAAAGGCTAGGCGCAACCTACATTTCTGGCTAAAGTCAGAAAGATCAGACATGCTTTTCTATCAATTAGCTAATTGGTTCAATGTTTTCTAAATTGTCAAGTAAAAGTCTTGGCGTATTTTGTGTGACTAAAAATATCAGGAGGGTTTCCTCCAGAGATTTTCAAAATATAAATTATGTGTGTGGCAAATCATTTGAAAGCAGGTCATCATTTTTTATTTGTTTTGTTTGGGGGGAGACACACTGTTGGTGCATGGGGGTCATACTGTGATGGGGGTGTGTATCCAGGCCAGGATTCTGGCAGATAAAACATGTATTCCAGGTCCTCTGTCCCAAAGTCATCAATTTTTAACTGCAAAAACCATAGTATATTGCACACAGTATCGTATTAAAATGATATCCTCAAAATAAGGGAACTTAATTTATTTGTGGCTATTCAGAAACTTTATTTTTCTTCTTTTCATCTTCCTCAGACATGTTGTATGTTAGAACTCTGATGTGGAAAAAAATTAAGGAAAAACTAAAAAATAAATAAAAGTATCCATTTTCTTCTTCCTCTTTTTGAAATATCTAAAACTAAATTAGCTTTGGAAGGAACTGAAATAAATAGTAAAACTAAGAGTCTGGAATTAATAGAAATGTGCTGGCTATACATTCTTTCAAATTATTAAAATAGTACGACAAGGAAGCTAGGAAAAAGTTTTTTTTAACTCTAAGGAAATTTTACTTAGAAAAACTAACAAAATAAAAAGTTATTTTTTGACAAGTCTAAATTTTGCATTTGGGTCAAAGGTTTTAAAGGTAACAAGAAATAGTTTCTCTCTTTTCTGTTATTGTGAAAGGTCATTTCTACAATTATGGAAAAGACCACTATGCAGTGAAAAAAAGCTCCTCTTGAGGAAAAAAAGATGGGCTTTATAGTTGAAAACATTGGGCTATTATGCTAAACATTCCTTGTATTTTTGAGGGCAAATATCTAAAATATGTTTAGAAGAAATCTATCTCCAAATTCTTACTACCCAATAAAACTATTGCCTAGGTTAAAAAATATTTTTGATAACTGATCTTACAAAAATAAAAAATTTAAGTTTATTTGAGAAGTCAGCAATAAAATTAATGGCAAAATAAAATGAAAAGGGTCATATTTTCAGAACCACAATTTCAGAAGACTAACTTGATTAAGCTAGTAAAATTATTTCTTGCTCCCTTTACCTTTTTTAAAAATAATTTCTTTATTGAAGTACTGTGGTTACAATATTGTTCATAATTAGTTTTAGCCTTAGAATGTACAGCAACTCTCCACCAGTCCACCCAACCACTCTCTCTCTCTCTCTCTCTCTCTCTCACACACACACACACACACACACACACACACACACACACACACACACACACACACACACACACTTAATTTCACTCTCTCTCCTTTAGAACACTTGGTTTGCACTATTTTTAATAAAAGGGTTCCATGCATGTCACTTTTTCTCCTCTCAGCATCCTGTTTTTGTCCAGAGTGACTAGTTCCAACTATCACTGTCATAATGGACCTTCCTTACTCTAACTGCACTCACCAGCCTTTGTGGCAAGTCCACCAGGAACTGGTCCTCCTGGCCTTCATCTCTCTTGTTTCTTTTTTTTTCCTTGTTTCTAAATATTATTACCATCCTGTCTTTTATTTTCCTATATCTCACAAATGAGTGAGATTATTCTATCTGTATCCCTCTGACTCATTTTACTCAATGGAATACTTTCCATTGAATACCCTGCATGTCTAGCTAAATATAGAAGCAAATTTCATGACTTCATTTTTGTCTGATGGCTGCATAATATTCCATTGTGTATATATATATAAAACATCACAGTATTTTTTAGCCACTCATCTATTGTCAGACACCTAGGGCACTTCCAGATTCTGGTTATTGTAAATAATGCTGCAATGAACATAGGAATGTAGAGAGCATTCTTTTTTTATAATATCTTTATTTAAACATCTTTTTTTTTTTTTGGTTTTTGGGCCACACCCGGTGACGCTCAGGGGTTACTCCTGGCTATGCGCTCAGAAGTCGCTCCTGGCTTGGGGGACCATATGGGACGCCGGGGGATCGAACCGTGGTCCGTCCTAGGGTAGCGCAGGTAAGGCAGGCACCTTACCTTTAGCGCCACCGCCCGGCCCCTATTTAAACATCTTGATTACAAATATGATTGTGATTAGGTTTCAGTAGTGTAAAGAACACCCCCCTTCACCAGTGCAACATTCCCACCGCCAATGTTCCAAATCTCCCTCCATCCCACCCCATCCCCACCTGTACTCCAGACAGGCTTTCCAGTTCCCTCATTCATTCACATGGTTATGGTAGTTCTCAGTGTAGTTATTTCTATAACTGTACTCACCACTCTTTGTGATGAACTTCATGAAGTGAGCTGGAAGTTCCAGCCCTCCTCTCATTGTCTCTAAGGATTGTTGCAAAAATGACTTTTATTTTTCTTAAAACCCATAGATGAGTGAGACTATTCTGCGTCTCTCTCTCTCTCTCTCTCTCTCTCTCTCTCTCTCTCTCTCTCTCTCTCTCTCTCTCTCTCTCTCTCTCTCTCTCTCTCCCTCTGACTTATTTCACTCAGCATGATAGATTCCATGTACATCCATGTATAGGAAAATTTCATGAGTTCATCTCTCCTGATGGCTGCATAATATTCCATTGTGTCTATGTACCACAGTTTCTTTAGCCATTCATCTGTTGAAGGGCATCTTGGTTGTTTCCAGAGCCTGGCTATTGTGAATAGTGCTGCAATAAATATAGGTGTGAGGAAGGGATTTTTGTATTGTATTCTTGTGTTCCTAGGGTATATCCCTAGGAGTGGAATAGCTGGGATGAATGGGAGCTCAATTTCCAGTTTTTGGAGGAATCTCCATATCGCTTTCCATTGAGGTTGGACTAGATGGCATTCCCATCAGCAGTGGATAAGTTCCTTTCCAGAGAGCATTCTTGTATTGTATATTTGTGTTCTTAAGTTATATCCCTAGGAATGGTTTTGCTGAATTATAAGAAAGCTGATGCCCAGGTTTTTAAGGAATATCCATATTGTTTTCCAAAAAGCCTGGACCAGTTACATTCCCACCAGCAATGAATGAGAGTTCCTTTCTCCCATTTCCCCGGCTGCACTGATTGTTCTTGTTCTTTGTGATGTGTGCCAGTCTCTGTAGTGTGAAATGGCATCTCAATGTTGTTTTGATTTGCATCTCCTGATGATTAGTGATATAGAGCATTTTTTTCATGTGCCTTTGGACAGCTGTATTTCTTCTTTGAGGAAATGTTTGCTCATTTCTTCTCCCCATTTTTGAATGTGCTTAGATTTTTTTTTCTAAGTTCTATCTGTACCTTGTATATTTTAGATATTAACTTTTTTTTGGGGGGGGGGGCAAACCCAGCAGTGCTCAGGGGTTACTCCTGGCTATCTGCTCAGAAATAACTCCTGGCAGGCACAGGGGACCATATGGGATGCCGGGATTCGAACCAATCACCTTAGGTCCTGGATAGGCTGCTTGCAAGGCAAATGCTGCTGTGCTATCTTTCCAGCCCCTGATATTAACCTTTTATCAGATGGATATTGGGTGAATAGTTTCTCCCATTATATCGATAGCCTTTGTATCCTAGTCAGTATTTCCTTTGAAGTGCAAAAGCTACTCAGTTTAATGTAGTCCCATTTATTTATATCTTTGCTTCCAGTTTTTTGGACAGTGGTATTTCCACTTTGAAGATGCCTTTAGTTTAATGACATGTAGTAGTCTTCCTATATTTTCTTCTTTGTACCTTATGGTTTCAGATCTAATATCAAGGTCTTTAGTCCATTTTTGACTTCAACTTTGTGCATCATGTTAAAGGTCTGAGTTAAAAGCCTTTCCTTTAAAAGATTTTAAAAACTCCTATAAAAGATTTAGCACAAGACAAGGTTGACCTTCTTGCCACTTCTATTCAATATAGTACTGGAAATACTTGTCATAGCAATCAGTCAAGAAAAAGATATATATCAAGGGCATCCAGATAGGAAAGGAAGAAGTCAAGTTCTCACTCTTTGCAGATGACATGATACTATATTTTGAAAATCTTAGACTCTACCAAAAAGCTTAGAAACAATGGATTTGTATAGTAAAGTGGCAGGCTACAAAATTAACACACAAAAATCCATGGCTTTTCTATATACAAATTCTAAAAGAGAAGAGACATTAACAAAATAATTCCACAACTGGACCTCAGAAAATCAAGTAAGTACTTCAGTCCACTCTTATTTTATCTTTAAAAAAAAAAAAAAAGGAATGTTTCATGAATTTGTGTGTCATCCTTGTGCATGGGCCATGCTAATCTTCTCTGTATTGGTCCAATTTTAGTATATGTGCTGCCAAAGTGAGCACACAGTCCACTTTTAACTAAAGAGGTGAAAGACCTATACAAGGAAAACTACAAAACATCACTTTAAGAAATAAAAGAGAAGGGGCCTGGAGAGATAGCACAGCCTTCGTGTGTTTGACTTGCATGCAGAAGAACGGTGATTCCCAGCATCCCATATGGTCCCCCAAGCCTGCCAGGAGCAATTTCTGAGCATAGAGTCAGTAGTAGACCCAGAGGGCTGCCAGGTGTGATCCAAAAACAAGACAAAACAAAACAAAAAATAAAAGAGGACTCAAGGAAATGGAGACATATAACCTGCTCATGACTGGGAAGATTAACATCATTAAAATGGCAATACTCCCCAAAGAAATTCCTCTAAGGATACCCTTGACATTTTTCAAAGAAGTGGATAAAACACTCCTGCAATTCATTTGGAACAATAAACATCCATGAATAGCTAAAGCAATCCTTGGAAAAAAGGATGGGAGGCATCACTTTCCCCAATCTTAAATTGTACTATGGGGGCCGGAGAGATAGCATGGAGGTAAGGCATTTACCTTTCATGCAGAAGGTCATCGGTTCGAATCCCGGCGTCCCATATGGTCCCCCGTGCATGCCAGGAGCAATTTCTGAGCACGGAGCCAGGAAAAACCCCTGAGCATTGCCGGGTGTGACCCAAAAACCACAAAAAAAAAAAAAAAAAAAAAAACTGTACTATGAAGCAATAGTCATTAAAGAGCATGACATTGGCATAAAGATAGATCCTTATATCAAGGGAATATATTTGAATCTTCTAAGACTTACCCCCAGATATGCAATCAATTAATCTTTGATAAAGGGGCAAGAAATACAAAGTAGTGCAAGGAAAGCCTCTTTAACAAGTGGTGTTGGAATACTGGTCAACTATATCACCTTTTAAATGGAAGAAACAAAACCATGAGAATTCTCAAGCCTGGTCCCAGAGAGATAGCACAGCGGCGTTTGCCTTGCAAGCAGCCGATCCAGGACCAAAGGTGGTTGGTTCGAATCCCGGTGTCCCATATGGTCCCCCATGCCGGCCAGGAGCTCTTTCTGAGCAGACAGCCAGGAGTAACCCCTGAGCACTGCCGGGTGTGACCCAAAAACCAAAACCAAAAAACAAAATTCTCAAGCCCACACAACACTCTAGTAATCATACATATATATGTGTGTGTATTCCATTTAAAAAGTAATTTTGAGAGATTTTTTATTTTTGCTTTCTTTTATTTTGGACGCCATGCCTGGCAGTGCCCAGGACTTATTCCTGCTCTGCACTTAGGGATCACTCCTGGTGACGTTGGGAGGTCACGTAGGATGCCAGAACTCTAACCCAGGTCAGTCACATGGAATGCAAGTACCCTATCTTCTATTCTATTCCTCTAGCCCTTCAAAAGTCATTTTAAACAGAGAGAAACTTAAGGTCTTAGTATCACCTGCATCATAGTATTGTAAAACAAAAGCATTTCAAAAATTAAATGAAAAAATGCTTCTCAAATGATAACATTTATATGCTTTTCTAACCCCTGTAAAAATAACAAGGGGGTTCCTTTACTAAGAAGGTAAGTATTCATTTATTTGTGTGCTTGCAATAGTCTATAAATTATTTTCTAATGTTTAGAATTCAGAGTTTATTTTCCACATGAATGAAAACTTCGATAGCTTTATTTCCAGAAGAGCAAACACAAATATGTTTAACTAAAAATGTTGACATTGACTGTATGTACCAGGGACCTAAGCTTAGGACCTAAGCCCTAAGCTTGTGAATTCTGAACCTTGTAAGTGGGGGGGACTGGTAAAGGGGCCTGTAAACATTTTTCCCCAACTCTGGAAACATTAAGGTGCAAAGTGCAATATTCATGAGACCCCTAGGTTCAGCTTCTCACATTATTATGCCTGATTAATGGGCAGGGTAAGTTTTTAATGTATGAAAGTCAGACTAATAATGTTTCAGAAAATAAAAATCAGCAAAAAATGTATAATAAGTGCCTTTCCATGATTACAGCTAAGTATATGGTAAGCTAATAAAAGTTTCTATCAATTCCCAATACAGTAGAGCTTCAGCAGCATAAAATGATTTAATTTTCAAGACCACACAACTGAGAGTCATCAGCATTGGGGCCCAGATCTTCTCCTTGTTGATATACAACTTTTCCACTCACTCACCTATATTATAGATTACTTCTCTGTGCTTAATGAAAGAGAATTAGAAGGATTCAATGTCTTCATCCTAATGGACTTGCAACACTCATAGAATAA
This sequence comes from Suncus etruscus, assembly GCF_024139225.1. Classification (NCBI taxonomy): domain Eukaryota; kingdom Metazoa; phylum Chordata; class Mammalia; order Eulipotyphla; family Soricidae; genus Suncus; species Suncus etruscus. Next base: position 2,715,107 of record NC_064852.1, on the reverse strand, counting down.
CCACTTTTAAAAACTTATTGAAGTAGCAATGTCTTATAACAGGATTTGGGTTCCAGACATCATCATTAATTTAAAACCATTATAAATCTAGTCTGACTATATTAAATACTGAATGTCTAATTCCAACCATCCATTATCATTCAATTGAAAGTTTTTATATTAATTGTCAGCTGACTTAATTGTTGCCATTTCAATCTCTGCTCAGGTGAGATCTTTTCAAATATTTAATTGTGAATGAAATGAGATGGTGCTGTTCATCTCTCTTAAAATGTTAAGATCGAGCACTCTAGTTTTGTTGTATCTAGAAGTTTGCAAATGCCCCTATTGAAGAAGGTTTCCTTGCAAAGTTTAGCATCCCCACTCTAGCAGCTTTATTGACAAAAGCTTGCAAAATTTTTTTGAGTTTCAATTTTTAAGTTGAAAAAAATATCATTATAGGAATAGATAAATTTAAAAAACAGTAAGCTTAACTTTTGTTGTTTTTGAGCAACACCCAAAAAAGTGCAAAGGCCTTCATTTTATGAATCATATAGTTTACTGACAGAGGTAGGATGCAAACTTCATATTTAGGCTACCCAGATTCAAATACTATCTTTATCACTTACTAGTCATGTGGCCTTCAATACATTTTTTTGTTTTGTTTTTTGGGGTCACACCCCAGCAGCGCTCAGGGGTTCCTCCTGGCTCTACGCTCAGAAATCACCCCTGGCAGGCTTCGGAGACCCTTATGGGATGCCAGGGATTCGAGCCATTGTCGTTCTGCTTGCAAGGCAAATGCCTCGCCTCCATGCTATCTCTCAGGCCCCCTTTATTACATTTCAATAGTACCCTCTCTTATGTGTTTATTGCGAAGATTAACTTAGTTAATGGTAACTAGCACATAGTGAAAGTATTTTTAAAAACTTCCTGGCATATTAATTTTTGTTTTGTTTTTTTCTTTTGTGCCATACCCAATGGTGCTGAGTGGTTACATCTGATTCTGCGCTCAGAAATCACTCCTGGCAGGCTCAGGGACCATATGGGATGCCGGGAATAAACCCCGGTTGGCCTGTGCAAGACAAATGTCCTACCTGCTGTGTTATCACCCTAGCATATATATATATTTTTTTTGGGGGGGGCCACACCCAGTGGTGCTCAGGGGTTACTCCTGGCTGTCTGCTCAGAAATAGCTGCTGGCAGGCACGGGGGACCATATGGGACACCGGGATTCGAACCAACCACCTTTGGTCCTGGATCGGCTGCTTGCAAGGCAAACGCCACTGTGCTATATCTCCGGGCCCACCCTAGCATATTTTTATGTCAAAGAAATCTATTCAGAGTTTTTCTAAGAAATATATTTTTAACCTTCAATTTTTTAATTTGCAAGAACTTTAATTTTGTTCTTACCGTAAGGTAGAGGCACAATCTCTAATTCAGCTTATTAAAGTCCATTATTATCTTTCCCCCTAAACGTTAGTATCTTTTCTGCCATATGTTCAAATGTCTCATTCATATAATTTTTTCTGAATTTTCCTTATTGTTCAATTTAATTTATTTATGAACCAAAACCACATAGTCTAAATTGCTATTGTTCCCCTCTTCACACTGGCTCTGCACACAGAAATGACACCTGACAGGCTCTGGGAATTATATGGGTTTCTAGGGGTTGAACCTGGTCAGCGGTGTGCAAGGCAAATGCCCTACCCACTGTACTAATGCTCGGGCCCCTCTTTTTTTTTGGGGGGGGTCACACCCAGCTGCGCCCAGGGGTTACTCCTAGCTCTATGCTCAGAAGTCACTCCTGACAGGCTCAGGGGACCATATGGGATGCTGGGATTCGAACCACTGACCTTCTGCAGCCACAGGGGCCCCTCATTTTATACTTAGTATACTGGTAAAGTATACTGATAAGCTGTTTAGTTCCTGCCTTTGGTCATAATGCTGAGTCCTTAATCTGGTATCACTGATGACCTAAGAAGATGCTCTCTTTAAGTTCCATTTGCTACTTCTTCCTTTGAGCTTAGCACTGATAGTCTCAATCGCTGAATTCCAATTACTGTCCACTTCTCAAAGCCTGGCTGCTGCTTCCAATGTTTGTGCCTCCGCACGCCCCTCTCCCCACCTCCAATATCCATGAAACTTTCAGATCTCTTCCTACATGTCAAAGAACTGCCATCAACCCGCTCCCCTGAAAGCCAATGGGCTCAGCTTTTATATTTATAAAGTTCTGATTCCTGCTTTTCAAATCACTTTCCAAGGAGAGTCTCAGCACTTCACACTGTCTTCTTTCAAGAAATAATTATTTCCACTGTAGCCCAGATCTGATTTCTAGATTTATCTTTCCATTTCTAGGTTGGTGAATCATGCCTACCCACACTCGGGCCTACACTTACATTGAGCCTCACAACGCCAAGTCTAATCTTGCCCATTCCGTTTTAGGGCATATGAGGGGGAGAGCGTCGGAGTCAGACAGACAGTTCAGCTAGCTGTTTATTAATTATACCTTGTTCCTAAGTCAGCTTCTAAGAACAAGATGGTGAAGTCTTTCTGAGAAGTCAAAAAGATTTTATATATATATATATATATATATATATATATATATAAACCACCAAGCATAGAGGTTTGTCAGTTCTCATTAAATACCGATTTCCTTAGGTTCCTTCTGTTTCATCTCCTAGATTATGCAGTTTCATAGAGAACAATTCGATTAAGAAAGATAATACAGTGGCCAGAGTGAATGTAGAGCCTACAGAATATTTGCCTTCAATGTAGCTATCCCCTGCACCCTATTTGGTCTCAACACCACCAAGAGTGATCCCTGAGCACAGAACCAGAAATAAGCCCTGTGCTCACTCCTGAAAAAAGTTAACGTAAGAAATTCTATTATGGACAAATAAGCCATATTTTCACTATTTTTTCTAGCAATGTGAGAAAAAAGTCTAAGACCTTCTAATATAAATGCTTAGAATAAAACTTTCTAAATTTGATGTTTCAGATACATATATATCTGAAACATCAAATTTAGAAAGTTTATATATATATATATATATATTATATATATTATATATATATATATATTATATATATATTGGTTTTTGAGTCACACCCGGCAGCTCTCAGGTGTTACTCCTGGCTCTACGCTCAGAAATTGCTCCTGGCAGGCTCAGGGGACCATATGGGATGCCGGGATTCGAACCACCGTCCTTGTGCATGCAAGGCAAGTGCTTTGCCTCTATGCTATCTCTCTGATCCCATATTTCAGATATCTTTTTTTTTTTTTTTTTTGTGTTTTTTTTTTTTTTGGGGGGTCACACCCGGTAGCGCTCAGGGGTTATTCCTGGCTCCAGGCTCAGAAATTGCTCCTGGCAGGCACAGGGGACCACATGGGATGCCGGAATTCGAACCGATGACCTCCTGCATGAAAGGCAAACGCCTTACCTCATTGCCATCTCTCCGGCCCCTATTTCAGATATCTTTAAGAATCTATTAAATGCCACAGACTGTCACAGAAAACGTACTTATTAATGACTGTATTTCTAAGGTATATAGCTCCTGACTATCTCTTCGGCCTCATATTTCAGATATCTTTAAGAATCTATTAAATGTGGTAGACTGTCACAGAAAACATACTTATTAATCACTGTATTTGTAAGGCATATAGCTCCTGGCAACTCCTTCTCTTAATCACAGGGTATGGAGTAACCCAGAACTGAGTGCACAGGAGTTTTTATTGAACAAAACCAATATGAGATGTTGTATCAAAAGACCTTATATTGCCTTTCCCACTTAGATATTTCAGAGCTATCCATGTTTGAGTTTATTATGTAGTCTTTTTTTAAAACCTCATCTATAACTTGTTATGCATAATCTTTACCTCTTAGGGTTATCAGAACAAGTGAGAAGATATACAGGAGAAAAAAAACACTATTAACTGTAATGATATAACAGATCTTTGGTAGTATTTCCTAGAAATCTGCTTAATTACACGGGAACAACATTGCCTAAATTGTTGATGCCTATGGATATACATACCTGAGAATTTAACACATAAGGAAACACAATTGTGGAATTAATTTTTTGTGGAATTAATTTTTAAACTCATCCTGTGTTCTTTGTCAAAATAATCATTGCTGAGGGAATTTCAAGGAATTGAACAATTTAGATATTTTAAACAAAAGTCATAACTAAGGACAAAAAGGGATAGATAAATGGTCCCATATTTCTCTGTCCTCTCAAAAACTTCTTGCCATAAAAAAAATCAGAAATGAAAAGTCATGCTGATTTAATTTTTTCAGGAGACAAAGGCCTCCTGTGGAAACAAGCATCCTTCTCTTTCAGCATGTCTACTAAAATAAATTTTAGAAGCTCTCCCTTGATACTTTTAGGAAGAAAAGGTATTAAAAAAAAACATTAGAACAGGCAAGGAATTTAATTGCATTCCTACTCACAAGATCATTCATCTAAATGGAAGATCTTCATGCTAGCAAAGTTTATTTTCTTATCCTGATTTCTACTTTGCACTTAGGGTTAATAAGAATAATGACGAGACCAACTTTTTTCCAATAATAAGACAGCAGTACTACCATGCTGCCATGATAGGCTGTTACAAATCACAATAGTCTAAACTTTTTTTTTTGGGGGGGGGGGTCACACCTGGCAGTGCTCAGGGGTTATTCCTGGCTCCAGGCTCAGAAATTGCTCCTGGCAGGCACGGGGGACCATATGGGACGCCGGGATTTGAACCGATGACATCCTGCATGAAAGCCAAACGCCTTACCTCCATGCTATCTCTCCGGCCCCAAGTCTGAACTTTTTATTTTGAAATATTATATTCTAAAAAACAATCGGTGAAGACAATAGAAAATTATTACGACTCTATTTGTCATTTAACTTGACCTAATGTTATCTTTTTACCCATAACTTTTTCCTGAGAAAATTAAAGTCAAGAATTTCATAAAACATTATCAGTCTAGCTTTGTCTGATGTTATGATTAGACAGAGGTATTAATTTTGGAAGAATATCACAAATTTAGTATTCTTCTCACTACAGAAAGCAGAGGTGTATGTGATGCTCACATGATTTATTACTGAAAAAGTAATCTTGGTCATTCAAAAGATAATTTTTCCATTCCAGGAAATTATGTCTGTGGTCATTAAACGTAGGGTAGATATGGAGATTATTTGGAAAATAAACAGAAATTCAGCCACTCAAGTACCAGGATTTACTGAATACAGAATAATCAGATAGGGGCTGGTTAAAACCTGTTTGGATTACCTATTAGTTGTCTGGGTGGGTAACACTATTCAGATTTCAAATTCTTCATGAGTTAAATGAGAATAACACTACTTCAGTTGGTTGTTATTTTGTCCATGTGATAGATACAATGATAAAGTACTTAGACTGGCATACAACAAAGGTTCAACATTAACACTGTTCGTTCTAGGGTCAATGGTGATGGTTAATAATGTTAGCAGAATTTGCCAGGCTGTGTGATATTTTCAAACCATAGAAAGTCAAACCATAGATGAGAAAAACTCAATATGTTTCTAAGATTTTTTAACTTTTAAGGTATAGCAAAATGACCTATCAGCAAGACATTTAGCAGAAAATTAAATCTGTGGTTTCTTCTTTAGAAAGAGAATTTTATGACTTCTTTGTCATTTGGGTTAGAATAACCTTGAAGCAGACCCTTCCCCACAGGGACAAAAAGTCATTTGTGTTAGGTTTCACTTGTTACCTAATATACAGGGAACATGATTGAACAAGACCAATGTTTTAACGAGGTCTTTTGTTTTAAGAATGGAGGCACAGGGGCCGGGCGGTGGCGCTAGAGGTAAGGTGCCTGCCTTGCCTGCGCTAGCCTAGGACGGACCTCGGTTCGATCCCCCGGCGTCCCATATGGTCCCCCAAGAAGCCAGGAGCAACTTCTGAGCGCATAGCCAGGAGTAACCCCTGAGCGTCACAGGGTGTGGCCCAAAAACCAAAAACAAAACAAAACAAAAAAAAAGAATGGAGGCACATGTGGAGCTTGTCAGACAGAAGAGTCCATAAAATGTCACCCAATGCTCTTGAGGCTGGTTTACACATCGGGATGTATCTCCATCTCTAAAGCAAAGGAGCTGATATTAAGGGCCTGTATGGTTTTTGGAGTCTTGGTTTAAACATCCTTAAAAGATCTTGGCACTGAATGGTTTTGGCTTCTCTCAGAGAACTATTGTTCTTCTGCAAGAATTGGGACCAGTAAAAGCATCATGAACAAGCATTTCTGTTGGGTTTGTTCATGGCCAGGTTTCCACCCAGAAATTTGATATAGGAGTGAAAACCAACATGAGTGACCTTATCAGAACCATATCCCCCTGATATTTAGATCATAGCAGATGACTCTGAGTTACAGGAAAATTAGCAATTAATTGTTAGATAAAAGCTGTCCTTAGAAGGAGGACACTGGATTAATGCCATCAAGGCATATATGAGTAAGTGAGTAATTAGTTGAAAAAAAAAATAAGATGTCTGCCTGTATCTGAACTCTCTTTGAGGAAAAGCACTTGAAACTTTCTTAAGTGTTAATAGGTCTCTCTATGAAGAATAATCGTTTTAAAGACCCTTAAAAGATAAAGGGCTCTTGATTTATTTTTAGCAACCCAGAAAGAACATGGGTATGGGGACATTACTTGACACGCACCAGCTAGGCTTGGGGGAACAAAAGTCCTACGGGATGCAGTGGGTGGCAAGAACAATTAAAGCAGAGCAAAGCAGATTTGATTCCTGCAGCCTGCAATAACAGAAGAAAGGGATGCCTAGGGAGAGGGTACGGGCCTTGGAAGGAACTCTCAAACTGAGCAATTTTTAAAATTCAACTTAGAAATACAAACCTCCTTTAGGCTTAACACACACAAAAAAACTTTCGAAAGAACTGAGCATAGAAACACTGAGGCATACATATCACCTTTTTCACAAGTTTCTATCCTTCCTTTTTCTCTGTGCTCACTGTGATGACCCTAATGTCCACCCTCGGAGGGTTCACTTTCCTCTAATCTCCCCTCGCTCGTCCTCTTACACTTACAATGCTGATCATCCTTCTTTTCTTAATTTTTATTTTGATCATAATGACTTACATATCTTTCACAGTAGTATTTTAGGTACATATCAACACTGAATCAGGGGAATACCCAACACCAAATTTGTCCTCCCAACCCAGTTCCCCTTCTGCAACCCATTTACCCCACCATCACCCCCCCGGACTGCTAGAGTAGGTGGTCCCTCTTTGTCCAGCTCACTATTAGTGATCATATATCTGTTTGGTCCTGGTACCCTTCCCTGTCTCCCCCTCTATTTAAGAAGCGGAGCTAGATAAATCGAGTTATGTGGCTTTGTTTGAAGGAAAGAAAAGCAATAGATTGGGGTACAAAATAAGAGGGAAAAAATTAAATAAATAAAAAAAAAGAAGTCAAGTATGCTGAAAATAGGCGGAGTCCTTCCAGAGGATTTCAACCTCAGTTTGAGAGAGGATGTGAAAGAGGCAATTGAAACACCACCACAATACAGAAAAGAAATATCAAATTAAATAACCAGTGAGCACCACAGCAATAAAGACTAGCACCACACAACAGACTTCAGTTCTGAGATCAACTCATGCAGGAGTGCAAAAAGAAAGAGAAAGATAAGATAAGATAAAATAAAATAAAATAAAATAAATAAAATAAAATAAAATAATATTGGAGACATCAATTTCAATCTCAGCACTAATATAAAGACGTCAAAAAATATCAATCAATCGATAAATAAATATGCGTAAAAATGATTGTTTTGTGCTTTTTTTTTTCCTTTTCTTTTTCCCCCTGCATAGGGACAGTAACTATTGGGGATATTATAGAGGGAATTCCCTTGTTCAGGGTTTCTCCCCCCTGACGTGTACTGTCATGGGATTAACTATAGACTCCATGCATGATCATCCTTCTTAATTCATAAATAAAATTCAAATTCATTGGGCATTACTGTTTAGTCTTGATCTCAGCAAGACTTGCCAAGTCAATCTCCTCTGTTCCACTGCTCTTCTGCTTTATCTCCAGGGAATGAATAAGCCTCCCTGGGACATGATTCTACTTCCTATCCTCTAATAGATTTCCTTTTCCACTTTCTTAATTCCAGATCTTTTCCTTTCTTCAAATCAGTTGGAAATGTGCCTTCTCAATAACGTTATCTGATTCTTGCAACTGAAAACACCATCTCCAACTTTCTTACCCCCTTGCATTTTATCTTTATATTTTATGATGTAGGCAAATTTATCATTTGTTTTATAGGTACATAGTCTATTTCTTAGTGTCCACACTAGACTACAGAAAGTAATTTAGAATGAGAATTACTGTTTTATTGGCATGTTATTTTCTACAAGACCTATAAAGCATCTTACAGATAAGTTGTTAAATAAATAGGTCAGAGACAACAAGGCCACAGGTGGCAGAGCCTGAGGCTTTCAGACCCAGACGCCAAGTCAGCAGTGCCCAGGTGAGGGATGGAATCTGAATCAAAGACAAAGAGCCAGTGAAGCACCACTACTCTACTCCACTCGAGGCTGCACACCACTCCTAGTCAAGGAATGCCAGCACAGGATATAGAATATATCATACTACACCCATGACAATGGGGGAACAATGCAGGTCCCACCATGCTTAGAGAATGAAGATGGTAGCTCTGGTTACCTGAAAAAGTAACCAGAAAAATTTACCTGAAAAATTTACCCTCTCAGATAAGGACTAGAGAAAAGAAATATGTAGGATGTTCATAGAATGAACATGGAAGCAGGGAATGAACTGAACGTGTCACAAATAAGAATCAAGAGGACCTGAGAGTAAAAATAAGAAAATTTCAAACTGAAATAACAGGGCTGAAAAACTTGGTAGGCAAAAATAAAACCTCACTAGAAGGCCTCTCTACCAGAGTAAGGCGGCTAAGGATAGAATCAGAGAGCTGGGAGATAAGATGCATAACAACTCCATACAACAAGAGGTTGGAAAAGAGTTTCAAAACAAATGATCAGACAAGGGGAAAAGTCTTCAAAGAATATGAACAGACAAAAATAGAAGTCTTCGATAAACCCAACAGAACCAATATAAGAACCACTGGAAATAATCATTTGGAATCATTCCAAAGACACAGGAAGAAAACCACCATGAAGTATCAACAATCAAGGATGTCATTGCAGAGAAATCCCCATAGCTGAAGAGTGCATGCAACCAAATCCTACATGCCCAAAGAGTACCAGCTAAAAGAGATCCAAGGAAAAGCACCCAAGACACATCCTAATCACATGATGAACCCCACAGGGGTGGGGAGGAAGGACACTTGGGATATTGGTCATGGGAATGTTGCACTGGTAAACAGCTTCCCAATTTTTACCACAGGCTGTTTCTTTACACTGATTGTATAGAAAGAGGAGGTACAGTAAATGCACCCCATATACACCTCAACACAGACCCTTTGCTTGGTCTGTATTGTGTGAATTGGGGGACAAAAAGAAAAGAAAAAAATACCCATTTTCATAAAAGAGAGTTATCTTGGGGGTGGGTGGGGGAGAATCCTACAAGAGCCATCATGCAAGGTAAATACCTGAACCCCTGCCCTTGTACTATCTCACAAGCCCCCAAATCCCAAGTTTTTATTTTGTTCTCCCCACCCTACCCCACCTTTGGTTTTTTGGTTTTTTGGTTTTGGTATTTGGGCCATACCCAGTGAGGTTCAGTGCTCACTCCTGGTTTTGCTCTCAGGAATTACTTGTGGTGGTGTTTGAAAGATCATATGAAACTCAGGGGGTTCAAACCAGATAAGTCACATGCAAGGTAAGTACCCTACTCTCTTCACTATCTCCCCAAACCCAAGATGGCTGTCTTTGAATTTTCAACCTCTAAGAAAGTAAATATTTAAGTGCTTAAAAAAACTTAATTTAAGTATAATTGCAATAATATATAGAAGTCATTTTAAAGTAAACAACTTATTCTAAAATTATTTTGTAAATAAAATAATGCTATGAAATTCTCTTTCTTTTCCTATATAAAAATAAAATCTTAAAAAGTTTGGCAGTTAGGGGCCTGAGAGATAGCATAGCGGCATTTGCCTTCAGAGCAGCCAATCCAGGACCTACGGTGGTTGGTTTGAGGCCCGGTGTCCCATATGCTTGTCAGGAGCGATTTCTGAGCAGATAGCCAGGAGTAATCCCTGAGCGCTGCCGGGTGTGGCCCCAAAACAAACAAACAAACAAAAAGTTTGGCATTTAGTATAGTATATGTGATTAATGGCATCAAAATTAACATTTTCATACCAAATATTATCACTGCCTTCTTTTTCTTTTTGTGATATTTTTGGGCCACACTCGGGGATGCTCAGGGGTTACTGGCAATGCTCTTAGAAATCACTCCTGGAGGGGCCGGACGGTGGCGCTAGAGGTAAGGTGCCTGCCTTGCCTGCACTAGCCTAGGACGGTTCGATCCCCCGGCATCCCATATGGTCCCCCAAGCCAGGAGCGACTTCTGAGCGCATAGCCAGGAGTAACCCCTGAGCGTCACCGGGTGTGGCCCAAAAACAAAAAAAAAAAAAAAAAAAAAGAAAAAAGAAATCACTCCTGGAGGGGCCGGAGCAGTGGTGCAAGCAGTAGAGCATCTGCTTTGCATGCACTAACCTAGGACGGACCATGGTTCGATCCCCTTGCATCCCATATGGTCCACCAAGCCAGGAGCAATTTCTGATCGTATAGCCAGGAGTAACCCCTGAGCATCACTGAGTATGGCCCAAAAACCGGAAAAAAAAAAAAAGAATATTAAAGAGAAATCACTCCTGGCTTGGGGAATGGTATGGGAAGCCAGGGGATCAAACCAAGGTCTGTCCTAGGTTAGTGCTTGTAAGGCAAACATCTTACCACTCGCACCACCACTCCGCCCCCCCCCTTTTTTCATTGCCTTCTTTTAACTTGCTTATGTATCTATATTTTTACTTGATGAAATCTCTTCACTCATAGCCCTAGTCAAAAGAAATAAGGGTGTGATAAACCTGCATATCTTCCCTTATTCCATAAACACAATTAACCATCCAGTTCCATAGATTTATAGATTTGATCTTCCAGATATCTCAGACTGATTCCTTTCTTTCTAGTATCATTGACTCAATCGCCTACATCAATATTTTACTTAAATCAGGCTTTTAACTTCTCTAGTTTGGATTAGAACAATATTCTCAAAAAATAGTGAGTTACTTGCAATCTGCTACAGATAACTTGTTCTTACATCAGCTACTACTATTCTTCACATTCAAAATCAACTTCATCTTGCAAGATCTTCCTGAGTATTCTGCTTATTTATAGCTACTCATATTTTGTTTGCATTTCTGCCAGTAATTCCTTGAGACAATGTGTTTGGATACCAGAATGTTGATAAATGTAGCTTTTTTTTTTCTGTTTTGGAGCCACACCCGGTGTGCTCAGGGATTACTCCTGGCTCTGCACTCAGAAATCACTCCTGTGGTACTGGGTACTTGTGGGGAACCATATGGGATGCTGAGAAACTAACTCAGTTCAGCTGTGTGCAAGGTAAATGCCCTATCCACTGTTACTATTTCTTTGACCACAGTAATTGTAACTTCTTTATTAAATTCAATGAATTAATACAGCTTTTTTTATTTGTCAATTGTTTCTAATGATCAAGAAACTTTTCCTTGAGCTCCCAGAATTGGAGCCAAAATAAGAAATAAGAGTTCACATAAGCATGTCATAATTTAATATTCTGAGATTTATTTTTCAAAGCTCCCTACAAATGAGAACCTCAGGTTAGGTCATCTTTCTATTTGGCATTTATAACAGTGTAATTTGCTGTGTAAGTAAAATTTTGCCTTCTGTTCTGGGGCAAAATTGTATCACTAAAAAGGCAAAACAGTAAACATTTGAAAATACAGAGTATAACAGTCAGTATAATAGTTAATGGATAAAAATCAGGCATGATAATCTTTGTAAAGGGCTGGATTAAGAGAGGCAGGTTAGGGCCCGGAGAGATAGCACAGGGCGTTTGCCTTGCAAGCAGCCAATCCAGGACCAAAGGTGGTTGGTTCGAATCCCGGTGTCCCATATGGTCCCCCGTGCCTGCCAGGAGCTATTTCTGAGCAGACAGCCAGGAGTAATCCTTGAGCAACGCCGGGTGTGGCCAAAAAAAAAATAAAATAAAATAAAAATAAAAATAAAAAATAAAAAAAAGAGAGGCAGGTTCTCATTGGGCACATTACGAAAAATAAATACAATTTTATTCACTTATTAAGCGGGTCCAATGTGAAGTGGTAAAACACCTTAGAGCATTTCAAATGAAAAGTTAAGATATAGAATAGTGTTCCCAATTAAGCAAGCAGAATACCAAGGGCCAATGTAACAGGCGGCCATCTGTCATACATAAAGGACTGGTGTTTGCATACAAAGACGTTGTTCAACCCACTTCTGACTCGTACAGCCAAAAATCTACCCTCACTGGGACAACACCCACTGAAATATATGAGCATAAAGAACAGGGAAATTAATTTTTTAAAAGCCAGATGTTCATTCCATGAGCATTAGATGTAGGAGAGGACCAGGACAGAATAAAGTCCACTTTCCTTCTTTTATTTGTTTTTAAATAGAACATAAGGGTCAAAGCAGAGGAGAATTTGAGTTAGTGTTAGGAGACCAGATTTCTGATCTTATTGTATATTTTTTATGAAACTCACTTATATTCACATAGTTTATTTATTTTTATTCATATGTAGTTTATTTTTGTCTTTGTATCTTCCCAAATCATAAGCTCTAAGGTATATATCTCAGCCCAAAAGTCTTTTGAACAATTTTTCTTTACTGAGTTTATTCCCATTCTTTCCCACTAAAATATATTCCACTCAAAAATTTAGCATATATTTATATACTGTTTTATATTGATTTCTATAAGTTTTATATCTTTTTATCCTTGCTTAAATTATAAGATTCTTGACAAGAACACAAGCATCACTTTAATATTTATTATTTTCATTTGTGTGGACAGTCTTGGAGGTGTTTTGGGTCTGGGGGGCCATGTGGTATCAAGGATTAAACTCAGGGCCTTGGGACTGGAGAAATAGCATAGAGGAAAGGTGTTTGCCTTTCATGCAGAAGGTCAATGGTTCGAATCCCGGCATCCCATATGGTCCCTTGAGCCTGCCAAGAGCGATTTCTGAGCATAGAGCCAGGAGTAACCCCTGAGCGAGGCCAGGTGTGACCCCCCCCCCAAAAAAAAAAACTCAGAGGGGCCGGGCGGTGGCGCTAGAGGTAAGGTGCCTGCCTTGCCTGCACTAGCCTTGGACGGACCGCGGTTCGATCCCCCGGTGTCCCATATGGTCCCCCAAGCCAGGAGGAACTTCTGAGCGCATAGCCAGGAGTAACCCCTGAGCGTCACCGGGTGTGGCCCAAAAACCAAAAAAAAAAACAAAAAAAAAAAAACTCAGGGCCTCATACAGACAAGTCATTTGCTTTACCACTTGAGACACCCATCAAGCCCAAAAGCAAAATTGTTTTTACACCTACTTGTGAGTCACTAATTCTATTTTGTCCTTTTAAAATACAAACTTAACTCCTTAAGAGTCCATTTGATGTGCTAGTTACAAGGTAAGTATGTATAGATATACACAATTTTCACAGAAAAAAATTCATGCTTAAACTTTTTGTCAGATGAAACCAATGAGCTCATAGATATAAAATATATTAGTCTGGACTGCAGATAATATGTAGATAAATACAAAATGGAACCAAAGTTGACTTTTGGTCTTTTCCACTACACATGATGCTGCTTTGCCTTCAACTTCCTTTTTCCCTTAATTTGTCCATATAATTTATAGCATAGCAGAACATTAGAAGTTTTCCCTTCTGGTCCACCCATTAACTCTTGCCAAAATACACAGTCCTACGACTTTCTATTTCTATTCTTCTAGTCTCCTGTAAATTTCACTTCCTCTTGCGTGAAAGAAATGAGGTTCTTATAACTGGATTCAAGTTCCCAGGCCTTTCTCTTAATGACTTCCTTTAAGTAAAGACTTTCAGATGATTTTTGTGGTGCGCTGCTTGTTCTGACAAATTGCCTGACATTCTGAAGTAACGTTATTTAATATTTTTAAATTGCATTTTACTGTGTAAGAACTCATAGAAAAAAATCACAAATTTATTTCTCTGTAAATGTAATGTTCCTAAGCTAGGAGCCAAAGACAATCAAGAAATAGGATAGGTAAAAGAAATAAAAATAATGAGCATGAGTAAGTGGATGGGAAAAAATGCTTATGAGAAGAGAGGTCAGGAAATTGCAAAAGTGGTAGGGCATCTGCCTTGCATGTGCTACCTAGAACAAACCACAAATCAATCCCCGGTGTCCCATATGGTCTCCCAAATCAGGAGCGATTTCTGAGCATATAGACAGGAGTTCCCTCTGAGTGTCACCGGGTGTGGCCCAAAAACCAAAATAAAAAGGAAAGAAAAAAATTGCAAGGCCAAATTATTGTTAGAATCATCATCTGTAGATATGGGACCATAAGTAAGATATAAGATACTACAAGCATGACGAGCGTCAGAGTAGTAAAGGAGCAAGAAATGCCCGTTTTCAAAGAAAAAATTTCAATTTTCAAGTGCCTATTCCGACTGTAGATCCAAACATAAGCGGAATGAGAATCAAAATAACCATTACTTGGGATAGTGACAGGGAAGGCAAGATTCTGCTAAAACTCACTCAATGGGAATACAATGTGTTTTCTTTTATTAAATAATTTATTTAAACATCATGATTACAAACATAATTGTATTTGGGTTTTAGTCATAACAAGACACCCCCCTTCACCTGTGCAACCTTCCCATCACCAATGCCCATTTCTTTCCTCCTCTAAATCCCGCCTGTATTTGAGACAAGCTTTCTACATCTCTCACTCACTGATGTTGTTATGATAGTTCTCAGCATAGTTATTTCTCTAACTGCACTCAACACTCTTTGTGGTGAGCTTCGTATCTTGAGAAGGTCCTTCCGGCCCTCAACTCTGGGAATTAGGTCAATGTCTTTACTTTTTCTTAAAACCCATAAACGAGTGAAACTATTCTGTGTCTTGCTCTGTCTCTCTGACTAATTTCACTCAGCATAATAGATTCCGTGTACATCCATGTATAGGAAAATTTCATGACTTCATCTCTCCTGATGGCTGCATAATATTCCACTGTGTATAGGTACCACAGCAAGAAGACAATGTTTAAGGAGAAATCATTTCTTGGCATTAGGCAGAGAGTATAAAATTGGACATTAACTTTTATTTTTAGGAGTCACTCATAGCAGGGCTGAGGGATGGGGAGATAACATTGTGTTGACAGGGATCAAACTCAGCCTCACAAGTGCTAGTCAAGTTGTCTACCACGTGTGATATATCCCCAGGCTCCATGTAGTCTTCTGTCCTACTAAAGATAATAGAACCAATCAACTATACATAAAAAGTGTCCCTTGAGGACCTGGTAATAATAATGATCAAAATTAATAATAATAAATAATAACGCATCTTCCATCGTCTGCTTCTATTTCAACCTCAAACCACAAACTTCCTAAAATGTAATTAAAATAGAGTAAAGCCTCTATATGAGTAGCAAATGCCAATACTAGGAAGATGCTTAAAACAACACTTTCAGATTTAAAAAATATATAATTGTATTTCCATAACTATCAACAATTACTTCATATACAGTGACATATTGCACATCCTTTTCATTGACATGTGGTGAGCTTTATAAATTGTCTATATATAATTCTGACATTCTACTAATTATATTTGGAATTCAATGTCGGATTTACCATATTATTTTGTGTATAATGTACATTACATTACAGGGTATCTGGAATATAAACACAATGTTCTCTTACAAAACCATCAGCCAAAACACACTGAATTGAGAAATAACTGATGGAACACTGGGGTATGAAATATCAAGAGACCTTCTACCAGAAAATCTATTCTGCTTCACAGAATGAGCATTTGATCATTACATTTGTTCAACTGGCTCAGATGACTTCTATAGTCTGAAAACTTAAGAAAGTTAAGTATATCCTATAAATATCAAAATTCTCATAGTCATGGGAGGCCTGATCAATAGTATAGTGAGCAAGGAGGCCAACTTGGATTCAAATCTCTACACCAAGTATGGTCCCCTGATCCTTCCAAGAGTGAATTCTGAGTGCAGAGCCTGGTGTAAGCCCCAAACATCACTCACTGTTGCCCAAAAAAGGCAAAAACAAAACAAAAATTCTCATAGTCAAAGTAGGAAAATAACACAGCTCTCCTCAAAGTTTTATGAATATGGAATGAGATCATGCACAGAAAGCAAACAGTATAGCACATTGTGGCATATAGTACATGCTCAGTATTATAATAATAATCACTATTTGTATTATATAATAATTATATAACACATATAATAATTATATTTAAACATAAGCACTAGTAGTAGTATCATGTCTAGCAAACGCAGATTATAAAAGTGTACATAAGCGGGGCCGGGAAGGTGGCGCTAGAGATAAGGTGTCTGCCTTGTAAGCGCTAGCCAAGGAACAGACCACGGTTCGATCCCCCGGCGTCCCATATGGTCCCCCCAAGCCAGGGGCAATTTCTGAGCACTTAGTCAGGAGTAACCCCTGAGCGTCAAACAGGTGTGGCCCAAAAAACCCAAAAAAAAAAAAAAAAAAAAAAAGTGTACATAAGCGCTGATAGCATGGAGGTAGGGCATTTGCCTTGCATACAGAAGGACCATGGTTGAAATCCCAGCATCCCATATGGTCCCCTGAGCCTGACAGGAGCAATTTCTGAGCTTAGAGCCAGGAGTAGCCCCTGAGCCAGTGCTGACAGGTGAGACCCCCCCCAAAATAAATACATGAGCATATCTCCTTGATCTTTAGGACAAAATAATTCTATACAAGAGAGATACCATTTGAATTATTTCCAATTCATTAACTAATTAGCAAATGCTTAAAATAAAGCAAGTGACTTTTTGGTGCCGGAGAGGTATCATAGATAGAGGTTAGGGCTTTGCCTTGTATGAACCCAAGCAGGTTCAATCACCCGCATCCTATATGGTCTCCTGAGCACTGCCAGGAGTAATTCCAGATTGCAGAGTCAGGAGTAGTTCATTAACATTACCAGGTGTGACCCTGACCCAAAGAATAAATAACTAAAGCTATTAACTGACTTGTCCAGGGCTATGTGGTTACTGTATACGATTCGCCATAATTGCAACCTCAAAGGCAGTGGCTTGCCATTTTTTCCTTAAAAAAGCAAAATAATATTTTAGGATTCTAGGCCAAAATTGACTCTTGAAATTAGTGAGCTCTGCTTTATGACACAACACAGTCAGATAAAATGTGTAAACATATCGGTCCACCTGTGTTTCAAAGATTTGTGAAAACATGCAGTGGGGCAGATTGGGATGGATTTAATTTATGCAGGTGCAGTACTGGAAGGTGTTTTAGTCTATGCCACTTGATAGTACTATCTTCAGGGGGAAATATTAATCAGAAATAATTAATATCCAAGGGCACTAAGGTAGAGGGGCACCCAGTACCATGAACAGAATCTAGGGCCTTGAGCATGCTAAGCCACTTTTGCTATCTCCCTGACCCCAAATCTTATCTTTTATCTTTTTTCCCCAGTCTTATAAAAATATTAAGCATCTATTATTGGTAACACTATAGGACAGGCACAATGTTGAATAAAAATCAGGCTTCCAGGATCTTACTGACAGGCTGAAGTGACTGATTACAAATTCTTTTCTTTTTTTTGTTAGCATAGAGTCATTTCTAAAAAGTCTGTTTTAGTTAAAGGTTTTGTTTTGTTTTGTTTTGTCAGAAATTCTTTATTTAAATTATTTAATTTAAAGTCTTTGAGCTTTGTAACCCACTTCTGTGATTAATTTGCATTTTCAAAGCATCATGGTCTGAAAGGATAGTTAATATAATTTCTATTTTCTTGATTTTATAGTTATCTGTTTCATTACTCCATATAGATTTATCTTCAAGAATGTCCTATGTGCACTAGAAAAGGTATGTACTCAACTTTATATGGTATTTGGTTGATTCATTATTATGTACAAATCTCATCTTTTAAAATGTTGAGAAATATGACCTCTAATATAATATTAATAATAACATAATTTTATTCAACTAAATATCTACTGCTAAGTATAAAGAACTTGCTCTGCAACTGAGCTTAGAGTCTTCTAAAATAGTTCAGTGTTTTTCTAGGGCACCAAAGAGAGTCATTCAGGAACTAAGGTGCTTGTCTTGCAATGAGGTCAACCTCTGGGGAACATTTATGGTACCAGACAGATCCCAGAGCACTGTCTGAGACCATTCCTGAGTACAGAACCAGAAATAGCTCCCTGAGCACTGTCCAGCATGTCACTTTCCCATCCTCAGTGAAATTCTAGGGTTGGGATCTGGCTCAGTGGTAACGCAAATGCTTGACATGTGTGAGATGCTGGGTTCAATTCTTCATATCCTCTCTCGAACCCTCATTAAAACAAAATATACTCTTTCAACTTTTTTAACAAGGAGGTCTACAAAAAGCTAAGTGCTTTATATAAGGTCAAAGAGTAAATGCTTTCAGT
>NC_064852.1:691478-746478 GCF_024139225.1 Suncus etruscus | reverse complement strand
GAAAACCAGCCATGGAAGTATTGGGGGGAAATTCACCGTCTCCCCAAGCCCCCATGAAGAACTGACAAGGTACATACAGATTCTACAGCCAAAAGTGAACCCTTCTGGGGCCTTACTCAAGCTGGCTCTCTTCTCTTCTCAGATGCTCTCACAGACATCCATGCCTCATAGCCTCAAAACACCAATAGCCAAGTAGAGGGGCTCTGGGAAGCTCCAGGCTCCCTGCCTGCCTGTGGGCACAGGGTTGACGGGTGGCCCTTGCACAATGTCCCAGCCACTTCTTGACCATAGCAATGCCTTCAAGTAGGGCTGGAGGGAGGCCCAAGTCTTCCTGGCATCCCATATGGTCCCCTGAGCCCACCAAGAATAATTTCTGAGCACAGAACCAGGAGTAACCCCTGAGCACTACCAGGTATGGCCCCAAAACAAAACAGAAACAAGAACCATGCCAGTCCCCTGCTTTCCCATTACCCTCCACCCAGTCCCCAAGGACTGGTGAGATGCCATGCAAAGGTGCTGGGGCGTGGAATACTTTCTGAGGATTATCAGACTACTACATTTAGACAGGGATGCTTGGCATGGTAGGGTGTTGTCCCTCGCTTATAGGGAGAGGCCAGATCTGGACCAAAATCCCTCCACTCCAGTTCAGGAGCCTGGATTCCAATCTCAGAGCTTGCAAGTTATTGCAAGACTGCAAGACTCATCTAAGAGAAGGAAGTGGGCTGTAGAAGGGAAAGACTGAGAATAGTCTGGACATGGGGGAGTGGGGAGAGAGAGGCAGTGGCAGGTTATACCGCATCACTAGAAGACTGAGTGAAAGCATCCAGGACTGATCCTCTTCTAATTAAGTCCCTTGGTGATGAAGGGCCAACAGTCAGACAGACACAGATACAGACACCCACACAAACACACACACACACACACCCTGGTTGGGGGGGCATTGTGATATGACACCCAACTATTAACCTAATACAAAGATGTTCCCCATCTTCCTCTTTCCTGTAAACCTCTTCCTTTGATACGTAAAAGCCCGCCTGGATCTTACTGCACCCTGCCCCACCTAGTTGACTGGATATTGGTTTAATAAAGAAAGAGGCAAGAGGCAATAAACCACAGACTCCATGATTCTTTTCTGAGTGGTTGGTTTATTCACCCTTTTCCGCTACCCTTTCTGCTTCAGACCCATCTGCCTGGAGTTAGAGAAATAGTGCATGGAGCAATCTCACAGCTCATGAATTTATTTTATACACACAAGCACACACACACACACACACACACACACACACACACACGCCTGGTACTGGGGGCAGGTGTGTTAACTTACGTGCTCACATAGGTGGGCTTCCCTCCAGGATGATGGAAGAGGGTGCGCAGGGTGGGGAATCTGAAAAGTCCATAATTCCTTCTGCCCAGAGCCCCGCTTGGGGGGGTGGAAGAGAGTGGGTAAAGGAGGCCAAGCAGAAAGGGTCCAGGCAGGACAGACTCACGGGGAAGGGTGAGCCAGCAACGGGGCTGGGTATAACTGCACAGGAGGGGAGGAGGCAGGCCTCATGCCAGTCTGGAGGACGAAGACTGCAGGGAAGGCAGACGGAGAACCGGGGTGCCCAGGCCTACCAGGAGGGCAATCAAAGAATGGCAGAAAGTATGGACTCTGGAGGGGTAAGTGAGTAAGGAGAGCTGAGAGGCTGGGGCGACAGTACAGTGGGGAGGGAGGGCGCTTGCCTTGCGAGTGGCCAGCCCTGGTCTCCCACGTTCCACCTTGAGTAATTCCCGAGTGCGGAGCCAGGAGTACTCCCTGAGCACCAAGTATGACACCCAAGGCTGATGCGCCGAGAAGAGACTTCTCAGAAGCCTGGCTAGCTGGGGACCAGGCTGACAGTTCAGGCCCAGCTCCTCCATGGCGGGGCAGACAGAACGCCCTACTGGGATAACGAGCGCTCCGAAGAGCCTTCCAGTGGCGCCAGGGCTCCATCTGGCTCCAGCGGGCTTCGCGGGAAGACAATAATTACTCATCCTCTAATGGAGCCAATAAATATCGCGAGAAGATGCGTAATTAACAGCCTTTTGCTGGAAAGGAGCAATTCTGGTGATCTATGAAGTGTCTCTTTCCTGCTAACTTCTTCTTCGTTACTGGCAAACTGGAGACGCTGGCTAAGGGCGCAACTGGGTGTTTCACTGAGTTAATCACCAAAGCGTGCCTGATTTTTTTATTATTATTATTATTAAATCCATTCATTATCACTGACTCCTACGAATTAAAGCTAAAAGTGCTCGCGGTGAGACTGTCGACTTCACCTAGGCCTCTCTTCGCCGTACTTTTAATGAGATCAAAATTATGAACAAACAACATCAGCGCAGGAAGAAAAGGGCCGAGTGGAAATGCCACTGCTCTGGGCAGCCTCCTCGGTGCTTTCCTCTCGGTCTAATTTCCCACCTGGAAAGCATCTCTATTAGCAGCGATTATATTAGGCGCGAGAGAAAGAAAAACTTCGCGAACTTCCACAGTGATTTACCTCTTGGCTTGCAGTTTTAATTAAAATTCCAGTTTATTGAGCAAACGGCTCTGAAAAGATTAGCTACACATTTAGCATGGTGCCATTCTTTCTCCTCTCCCCACCCCATCCATTTTTGAATTCGTATGGGCAACCCAAACAATGCAACGCCTACTACGATGCAAGTCTTACTCCTGGCCATCGTAACTCAACTTATGAAAAAGAGAGAGCTCCCACATCAATTGTCAATTATAAATGAAGGCCATTATGCACTGCAGAAATTATCCCTGATAATCACCAGGCGCTCCGCTCCCCTCCGTCACAGTGGGTAAATTATATCAATTCACCAGGAGGTTCCAAATTACATACCGCCTCCTCCACCCCCAAACTTGCACCAGACTAACGAGCTGAAATCTGAACAAAGCAAATCAGGTTTCCACTTCAGTGGCACGTTTGAAAAAGGCTTGATTCCCTATATGTAGTACATTATTTATTTGTTTGTTTGGGGGCCACACCCGGCAGTTCTCAGGGCTGACTCCTGGCTCGACACTCAGGGAACACTCATAGCAAGCTTGGGGGACCAGAAAGGGTACCAGGATCAAACCCAGGAAATGACCTCCCCACTGTTCTATTACCCAGCGCCATCAGTGGCACTTTGGTCCTACCCCAGATGACAAGCCACTTACTTCCGGACTCCTGGGCCACAATGGTGGCTCTCGTTGGACAGCTGCCCTGTCCACCCAACTGTGCCATACATATCTCACCACACAAGCAAGGTCGGATGGCCGGCTAGGAGAGGGGCCCTGCCTGTGACCACAGAGGGTTGGTGGCATCTCAGGAGGCTGGGCAGGAGGAGGAAGACACCAAGAGAGGCCACTGCAGACCACTGTGGCCACATCTTCCTCACCATCCGCCCAGGGCCTGCCTCGGGGTACTACCCTCCACCTCCAGTGTCACATCCTCTCTCCACACAGCCTTCTCAAGAGCTCACATCTCCCGCATCACTGCCAGGTGGGACTTAGGGAAAGGATTTAGGGGAGCAGAGGCAGAAAGAGATGAGGGAGGTGGGCAGGGGACTGGGCAGGGCGATCTGCCTAGGCCACCGTAACCTCCACAGGCCAGTCCCCCATTCTTCACTTCTTTGGGGGAAAGGGGCTCCCATAGAGCACTCAGGGTTCACTCCTGGTGAGTCTTCCTGGTTCATGGCAGGTCCCAATGCCACAGCATTACCAAGGCCATACTGGTGGGTGCTCAGGGAACTCTAGGACCACACTTGGTTGTACATAAGGGGGCCCTAGGGCTACACCCAGTGATGTCTGGAGGACTTAAAGGTGCCGGGGATCAAACCCAGGCCAAGTTCCTGAAAGTCAAGAGTGCTAACTACTGTACTACCTCCCTGGTTCTTTTTTTTTTTTTTTTTTTTTTTTTTGGTTTTTGGGCCACACCCAGCGGTGCTCAGGGGTTTCTCCTGGCTGTCTGCTCAGAAATAGCTCCTGGCAGGCACGGGGGACCCTATGGGACACCGGGATTCGAACCAACCACCTTTGGTCCTGGATCGGCTGCTTGCAAGGCAAACGCTGCTGTGCTATCTCTCCGGGCCCAGGTTCTGACCTGCTTTTTTTTCCCCCAATATTTACCTGTGATTTGGGCTGCCCCCTCTAATACCCTGTGCTGAGAGGATACCACTCTGATCTGGGGGAAAGACAGAGAATTCACCTGAGGACTTACTAGATAATGAAACAAGAGGGGCCGGAGCGATGGCGTGTGTGGTAGGGGGTTTGCCTTGCACGCACTAACCTAGGACTGACCACGGTTTGATCCCCCCAGTGTCCCATATGGTCCCCCCAAGTCAGGAGCAATTTCTGAGTGCATAGCCAAGAGTAACCCCTGAGCATTACCGGGTGTGGTCCAAAAACCAAAGAAAAAGAAACAAGTGACTCTGGCCCCCCACACTCGGGGCTGCCCTGAGCTCCAGGGGAAGCCTGTAATCACCCAGACACATTCTGTGGCCTCAGAGTCATTCAGGGAGCAGGAGGTGTGAGGGTGCTCCAGGGAGAGGGACAAATGAGTTCCAGAAGCCTTCAGCATCAGGGGACCTACAAGTGTCCCACAAGGACTAGAAAGCAGAAGAGAAGTTGCAAGAGAAGCAAGAAACCTGACCTTGTGAACTGCAGGGAGAGCAGTAAGGAAAGAAGGTGAGGAAGAAGAGGCAGGGACCAGCCCGAGAGGAAAGGGGAGGCCACAGGAGGGACCCAGACAGTAGGTCCCAAGTAGCCTGTAGGTGAATCTAGGTAAAAGCTTAAACAAAAGTATTTTCCCCTAACTTCCTTGTCCCCTCACCTCTTCCTTTGAGATGTAGTTGCTTTTATATTTGAATTGACCTTCCGCAGCCTGGGATTGGGGGTGGGTTGGAATATAGAAGGGGCTGGCTTTGGGCTCTGGAGAGAGAGAAAGTACACGGCATAGGCAGCACAGGGTGATGAGAGCACATGGCAGATAGGAAAAGCACATGGCAGACAAAGGCCATGAGGAGGAAAGCGAGCTGACTCTAATGAATATCTTTTCTGACTGCTGTGTATTATTACTCTGCCACTACCCTGTTCATCAGACCTGTCTGCCTGAGGGGTTAGAAACACGGTGCCTGGGAGGTCTCACCCAGCTCGTATATATTTTTATTTTTATTCTACAATATCCAAACTCTCTAGGCCCAATCGTGTGCAAACTATGCCCTTGGGGAACGAGACCCCAGAATGCTCATACCTTGTCCCTGAGAAAGAATAACACCATCACCAACACCCACCTAGCGCCCAGTGCAAAAGCAAAACAAAACAGGAAACAAGCAAACATCGCCTAAGATTGGGAAGGTAGTCAGACTCAGAATGCTGGAGGTCTCAGGCCCTCTGGGCTGAGGACAGTGCAGCCCTACAACTCTGAGGGGTCGCTGGGAAATAACCTGCGAATATATCTCTCTCCCCAGGATCTACCAACTAAATGGAAGGCATATCAGTATGCAGGGCTCTCTCCCAGCTGGTCAAAGAGGTCCCTGTCCCAAGAAGATTCCCCGGCTCCACCTCCTCCACCTCCACACACCCTCCTAGGGAGAGATAGCTAGGCTCTTTCCAGTGCTTCCTTCAGTCTTTCCAAATATTATCAGGCCTCTGTGGATTCACAGTTGGGCAGCAGGGACTGAGAGGTGAAAGTAGAGCCTCCACTAGAAACAGGAAACCAGTAACTCCCCAAGACAAAACAGCAAACACTCCAGATGAGGGTCCAGGGGCCATGAGAGAACTGTAGGCAGCCTGCGAGTTGTTTTTTTTTGTTTGTTTGTTTGTTTTGGTTTTTGGATCACACCCTGCGCCGCTCAGGGGTTACTCCTGGCTCTATGCTCAGAAATCACTCCTGGCAGGTTCGGGGGACCATATGGGATGCTGGGATTTGAATCACCGTCCTTCTGCTTGCAAGGCAAATGCCTTGCCTCCATACTATCTCTCCAGCCCCGAAGGTGGCTTTGTTGGAACTGGGGAGAGGAGCTGGCACTCCAAGCCAGAAGCCAGGAAGGCAGCAAAAACCATGTGGGGGAGTGTGGAGGCCAGAAAGTACAGAATTGAAAATCCCTGGGGCTGGGAAGGTGGCGCTAGAGGTAAGGTGTGTGCCTTGCAAGCGCGGTTCAATCCCCGGCGTCCCAAATGGTCCCCCCAAGCCAGGGGCGATTTCTGAGCGCATAGCCAGAAGTAACCCCTGAGTGCCAAACGGGTGTGACCCAAAAAACAAACAAACAAAAAAAGAAAAAAGAAAATCCCTACAAGTCACTGCTGGGCAGAGTCTTTATGTTGCTGTTATGTTATTGTTTTTGTTGTTGTTGGTTTTTTTTTTTTTTTTTTTTGGTTTTTGGGCCACACCCGGCGGTGCTCAGGGGCTACTCCTGGCTGTCTGCTCAGAAATAGCTCCTGGCAGGCACGGGGAACCATGTAGGACACTGGGATTCGAACCAACCACCTTTGGTCCTGGATCGGCTGCTTGCAAGGCAAACGCCGCTGTGCTGTCTCTCCGTTTTGTTCTTGTTGTCCTGAGACTACATCCAGCATGCTAACTCCTGGCCCTGCACTCTGGAATTACTTCTGGCAGTGCTTGGGGAGCCATATGGGGTGCTGGGGATTGAACCCAGGTCAGCCACATGCAAGGCAGGCAAGTGCCCTAGCCACTGTATATCTCTCTGGCCCCAAGAATGAGTCAAATATTCCAAGCCCCAGGCTGGCTCCAGGTGAAAGGAATGAAACATGACCACATGCTTTTAGGGGTGTAAAATCACCCCATGTGCCGTATCTCCAACCCCAGGTGAACTAGTCTAAAGTAGAATGACTGCACAAAATAATCCAGACCAGGCTGAAGGTGAAAAATGTGTCGTCTGGCAATCTTCTACCTTATATACGGAGCCAGTTGCCTGCCAGCACGGTTGTTTATATTGAGTCCAGAGACCACCCCTGGGTGGGGCAGTTAGGACAAATAGCTCAGGCCATCCTGAGTCAGTCCCACCCAGGTTAACATGTAAGACAATCTCTGTTTGGGGGTAAAACCAAGTTGTAAAAAAAAACAGATACAAAGGAACCAGGGGTGATCTTTGTTTTGGGTGAAACCAAGTTATAAACAAAGAGACACAAAGACTTATTTCACTCATATAACAGTTTTCATGTCCATCATGTATAGGAAAATGTCATGACTTTGGTCACAAAGTAAGTCAGAGGCAAAAAGATAGACCCACAATAGTCTCACTCATCTATGGAATTTTTTTTTTTTTTTTGGTTTTTGGGCCACACCCGGCGATGCTCAGGGGTTACTCCTGGCTGTCTGCTCAGAAATAGCTCCTGGCAGGCACGGGGGACCATATGGGACACCGGGATTCAAACCAACCACCTTTGGTCCTGGATCGGCTGCTTGCAAGGCAAACGCGCTGTGCTATCTCTCCAGGCCCTCATCTATGGAATTTAAGAAAAATAAAAGACAGGGCCAGAGTGGTGGTGCAAAAGTAGGGTGTTTGCCTTCACACAGCTGACGTAGGAAGAACCTCGGTTCGATCCCCTGGTGTCCTATATGGTCCCCTAAGCCAGGAGAGATTTCTGAGCTCAGAGCCAGGAGTAACCCCTGAGCATCACTGGGTGTGGCTCAAAAAAAAAAAAGAAAAAGAAAAGACATTATTATAATAACACCCAGAGGCAATATAGATGAGGGCCAGAAGGACCAGCTCACGATATGAAGCTCACCACAAAGAGTGGTGAGTGCAGTTAGAGAAATAACTACACTGACAACTATGGTGACAATGTCAACGAGTGAGAGAAGTAGAATGCCTGTCTGGAATACAGGCAAGGGTGGGGGAGGAGGGTGATGGGGACATTGGTGGTAGGAAGGTTGCACTGGTAAAGGGGGGTGTTCTGTTTATGACTAAAGCCAACTGTTGCAATTCAGCCCCTGAAGAGGTTGACTGATGGAGGGATGGAGGATGAGGTCTTTCCCCTTCAGCTCAGAGCACTCGTCTGCCACCCTGTCTAGCCGACGGTTCTGAGGTAAAACGGCGGCGGGTAAACAGCTCGCAGACAGTCAGGCTTGTGGAAATATTAGCTTTATTCGGTGGACAAGACTGAAGTCCAAAGACTCAGCCTCAGTTCCAGCAAAAAGCCTCTCGCCTTCCACAGACCCTTGTTTTTATCCCCCAGAATCAGGTTCCACCCAATGGTGGGATCAGATACCACCCAATGGTGGAAGCAGAATCAGGTACCACCCTAGGGTGGGGGCAGAATGCCAGGTCACACCCTAGGGTAGGGCACAATCACCGATCAGGGTAGGGTCAGTAACATAATAATCCCCTAAAATATTTACATACACAACACCAACTACAAACATGTTTGTAACCATGGTGCTTAAATAAAAAAAAATATGGGCCCAGAGAGATAGCACAGCGGCGTTTGCCTTGCAAGCAGCCGATCCAGGACCAAAGGTGGTTGGTTCGAATCCCGGTGTCCCATATGGTCCCCCGAGCCTGCCAGGAGCTATTTCTGAGCAGACAGCCAGGAGTAACCCCTGAGCACTGCAGGGTGTGGCCCAAAAACCAAAAAAAAAATAATAATAAAAAATAAAAAAAAATATATATATATAAAGAGATTCAAAGAAACTAAGGATGATCTTTGTTTTAGGTAAAATAAGGTATAACCTAAGTGGAGTGGGGGTCTGAATAGAGGCAGAATCTCCACACCTCCAAATAAACACTCATAGGAAGAGGAGGGCAGCCAGGCAGCTGGGTTTCGTGGGCTCCGCTAGTCCCATCTCCAGTCCAGAGTCTGGCCCTCACCGGCAGGTCCGGCCCTCTCTGCAAGGGAGCAAAGCCATGTTGGGAAGGATGTGTGTGCCCAGCTGCCACAGGACCCTCCAAGGATGAGGTGAGCTGACAGCCAGAGTCCCCCTCCCTGTTTGGAAAGGAACCACTGGCTCTAAAGGAGCAGGTGCATAGGGGGTCCGGGGGTCTAGGTGTCGGGGCATCCATCCGTCTGTCCTCGTCCACAATCAGCCTCTCCTTGCCTTCTGCCGATGAACCCTCTTGTCAACTTCCAAACGGACTCAACTGTCACAGTTCCATGCTGGGAGGGCTGAAAGGAATAGGGGGAAGGTCCCCACAGTGTTGACTAGTTCCTGCAGATGTCTTGAAGCGAGACCTTCTAAGTTACTTAATGAACTCGGAACGACTGATGGATGGTGTGGCCTGGCCGGCCGTGAGAGCTGGCATTTCCCTGATGACCGGATAATGAGACAATTGCATTAAGCGCTTGTCACGCCGACCAGCAGACGTGCTCTCTGGAGGCAGAACCAGACCTCAACCCCGAGCTAACTCCCGCCTCGCAGGCGACCGTCCAAGCATTCTGGCACCAGTGTAGACACCGCTTTGTCTTTTTGCGGAGGCATAAATCTGGCGCAATCCAAATGCTCCTCCGGAGAACTGGGCCCCGGGACCTGTGTGCACTATGGAAAACTTGTCTCCTATTGTAAGTGATTCGTAGAAACATGACAGGAGTGAGAAACGGTTGGATCCCAGCCCTTGACTCGGCAAACGCCAAGTGGATGCTGTGATGTGCTCCTGAGCTAAGGCTGAGACAGAACTCAAACCCTGGTCATGGCACTTGCTGACCCTTCAATGGGTGCCAGGCAGGATCTAGACACCTAGCATATAGCAAGTCGCCTGACACCCCTACTGTTGAATGGTAGGTTGAGTGTTCCAAATCCTCAGAGGGGAAGAGGGTATGCCATGCCCCATATCTGGGTAGGACAAGAGATACAGGTACAGCAGCAACTCCAACGCAAAAAATAATCCACACACAATTGGGAAGGAATGGCAGGCCAGAAACTCACACTGCAAGCTGTTTGCCCACAGGCCAGTCGCTCCACCATGTGTAACCATGAGCCAAGATGGCAGCTTCCCCTCCAGGCTTCCTGAGTAGCCTTTATTGGGAAAAACAAATCCCACCCCCAAGGGGAGGGGAAAGCCAGATGAGGAGGCAATGGGGAAACCAAACCAAAGAAAACCAATTGAGATACATCTGAGGACTAATTCAAAGGCCTCTATCTACACCCTACCAGCCCAAGTTAATATGATCACACCCATTTTGCAGCTGAGAATACATTTGCTTCAATACCCCATCTCACAGAAGGCAGAGTCAGAGCACACCCACAGCCTGTCTGACACAGAGAGAGAGGTGCTGCTATAGCCTGTGCCCTGCAAAAAATTCATCCTCCTGTACATTCATGCACACCTCGCCACTCTATAATTCAGGGAAACGCTCTGAATCCCTCCCCATTTGTATCTGATTGGACACTTCCATTTAACCATGAACCTCGTGTCTTCTGTGGCCCACAGCCCTTAATAGTGGTCAGAAGCCTTTGGTGCAAAGCTGGGATACCAAAGGCTGCAATCAAAGTGTCCCTAGACCTAGAGGTTCGTGGGGCTGGGTAACCCTGCCCTGGCAAGATGAATTTATCTGGCAGATGTAGGGCTGAGACGCCCACTCTCCCAATAGCTCCTGGCCAAATCTCCCAAGTTGACTCAACTCAGGAATGTGTCACAATGAATCTCCCACACAGGACGGACGGACGGGGACACACACACACACACACACACACACACACACACACACACACACACAGACCCACAATGTGTCCATCTGCTTATTGCAGACTCTCCCAAGGGCATCAGTGCGACCTCCCTCTCCTTCCAAAGGAAGTGTCACGAGGAACACATGAGCACATGGAGAACACGCTGTTCACTCTGGGCAATGACATCTCACCACACCCACAAGGCCCACCCACACCCAAAGGTGAAGGGTGGAGAACATGAGTTTTGTTACCATTGCACCCTCCCACCATCATTACAGAGCTCCTACTTTCTCGGTCTGGGACTAGTGACTGACTTATCTTTGCAAAAGCTCCATCTAGGTCTTTACACGGATATGGGCTCATCTGAGTCTTACACTGTGGATGTGAAGCGATTTTGGTAGCAAAAGTCAGCCTCCATGTCCAGGAAAGGGACAATGGGCTGAGCCATCAAGGAATCTATTTCTTGCCATGCCAGCAGAGAGCCTATGAGAACAGAGTCTTGGACTCAACTTTGAGTTCCTTCCTCTCTTGCCCAAGTGCCATCAATGGGCTGAGAAAGACTGGCTGCGATCCAGTGCTGGGACCACAAATGAAATGGAAGGGACCCAGGCTTTGAAGTCAGCCAGTTCCTAGTTCAAATCCCTGTTCTGCCCCTTCTGGGATCTTGGACAATGACACCCACCCCGAGTGGGGTGAGTGGGTGTATCCTCATCTTTAGAAGGGAGGCATTTGGGCTACTTGGTCCCTACAGATCAGAACTAAATTACTTACCCTACCCCGCGGAATATTAGAAGCTCTATGCTTCTGTTCTCCTAGGGAGTCTCCAGGGTGCATCTGAGGTCTGAGGAATGTCTTTGATCTAACAGATTTCTGGGGTGACCATAACAAATGGCCATACAAAAGTGGATCGGAACAACAGAAAATTATTCTCCCAGTTACAGAGACAAAAACCCATAGCCAGGGCATCGGCAGGGCACAGCTCTTGCCAAGAGCTTGAAGAGCCCGTTCTGTGTGTCGTCCCCCTCCCCCATTTCTGGTGGCTTCCAGACATTCCTGACCTTCTGTGGCTTGCAGGTGGGACTCACTCAGTCCCCACCTCTGCCTTTATATGGCCTTTGCCTATGTCTCTGTCTCCAACTTTTCCATTTCTTATCAAGAGAGTCACTCCCATATTTCAGCCACACCTTCTATCCAGAATCATATTTTTATGGATCATTTATAGATCTGTTTACCTTTTAAGGCTACTTCCAAGGCCCAGAGAGATGGCTCAAAAGACTAGATTAACACCTGACCGCTAACTTCCAAGCTGAAAGTAGCCCCTAAGCACTGGCTTGGTGTGACCCTCCCAAAAAAAGACTACCACTAAATATGTTCTTTGCTGAAACTGATTAGGATTTAGGCTTATCTTTTGGGTGGGATGGGGGAACACCACAATACAACCCACATTATAAACTGATTTATGCATCCTACTATTAATTCAACTTGACTATCCAATTGATCTAATATTGTTCATCACAGAGAACACTGCCACTAATAGCCTCCTTGTGCTTCCTCAGGCACAATGACAAGAATTCTCTAGAAGGATCCATCTGGGTACTATTTTTCAAGTCTGTTGGCTGCTGCTAAGTATGTCTGCCCATCCAGTAGATGTGAAATGGTATCACATTATATGAGTGAGAGAAAATTCTTTCTTGGAATGTTTAACAGACAACGGGGTTCCCTCTTTGAGTATCTTTTCTTAAAAATACTAGTAAGTGGTCCTTGCTCAGGATCATGTGGGTGCTTTTAAAGAGTAAAGATGCTGACTGGATAGAGGAGGACAGGGAACCAGA
Organism: Suncus etruscus; assembly: GCF_024139225.1. Taxonomy (NCBI): domain Eukaryota; kingdom Metazoa; phylum Chordata; class Mammalia; order Eulipotyphla; family Soricidae; genus Suncus; species Suncus etruscus. The sequence goes on along the minus strand of NC_064852.1, from coordinate 734,021 downwards.
AATCTTTTATGTTAATAAATTACTGTATTTAAAGATCATATATTACATTGTGCTCATAATACATTTGTTTCTGACACTCATGTCCCAACACCAATCTCACCAACAATGTAAAAGTCCTTCCACCATTATCTATGGTTTCCGCCCATTCCCAAGCCTATCCTGTTGGCAGGCACGAAGTAATATATTTTGCATTGTTTATTTATAGGTAAGTGGTAATCGAGTTAACTGGGTTAACTTCTTTGGTTTTATGTGGTGGGGGAGCTCACAGTCAGCCATGCTCATGCATTAGTCCTGGCTCTGTGCTCCGGAATTGCTCCTGGCAGGCTTGGGGGAGACCACATGAGATTCTGGGGATCAGACCTGGGTTGGCCGCGTGCAAAGAAATGTCCTACCTACTGTGCTACTGCTCTAGCCCAATTAAGTAAAAAAATTTTAAGTACAGCAAAAAGAAAATTTGTGAAAATTACTGAATCTGGAAATGAGGTCAGTAAGTCATCAGAACATTTACTAAGTTTCTTGTTGATCTTCCCATTACCTTGTTTCTGATCATTAGATGGATTCACATCCACATTGATTTCTAAATTGGTCTGTTCCTACTAGGATTTGGCTGGTACTGCAGCTATTGTGGGGAGAACTAGAACCCTTAACCTAAAGGGCTTGCCTGGAGACCTCTGGTAAAGGTCCTTGGTTGTTACTCCCTCAAAGAGCACTAGGGGGCACTACCTCATAAGTGTCAAGGTACTTAGAAGGATACTTGGTGCCCAGTCGCCGGGGAGCTTCTGCAGAAAACACCTCTGGGGAATTTCTCCCAGCATTTGGCAATAGGAAAGCGGGACTTCTCTTATTTGGCTGGTACCTGAGTGTGACTTTGTGTGTTTCTGGCTTTCCTTGGTAGGCCAGAAAGCTCGGAAAGCAAATCTGTGTGGCCCACCATGAAAACCTTAAGTTTCATCTTAAAACCCTATGTTTCTAGATGTCCACTTTGGTTCCTGTATGTCTGCTCGGTGATGTTTATTATTTCTTTGTCATGACCATTTTTTTACTCAACTTGAAAATGTTATAATAATGTATTTTAAAAATTCTTTTTTTTTTTTTTTTTGGTTTTTGGGCCACACCCTGTGACGCTCAGGGGTTACTCCTGGCTATGCGCTCAGAAGTTGCTCCTGGCTTCTTGAGGGACCATATGGGACGCTGGGGGATCGAACCGCGGTCCGTCCTAGGCTAGCGCAGGCAAGGCAGGCACCTTACCTCCAGCGCCACCGCCCGGCCCCATAATAATGTATTTTAAAAATTCTTATGAAGTGGCCGGAGCAGTGGTGCAAATGGTAGGACGTTTGCCTTGCACGCACTAACCTAGGATGGACCGCAGTTCGATCCCCAGGCGTCCCATATGTTCCCCCAAGCCAGAGTGATTTCTGAGCATATAGCCAGGAGTAACCTCTGAGCGTCACCGGGTGTGGACCCCAAACAAACAAAATTCATATGAAGGGCCACTAAGGAAGTGCTCATGGGGCCTTGGGGGCCACTCTTGGAGATTCTTAGCCAATGGAGCCAGAAAGTTAAATGCCAGGGTTCAAGAATGCCATCCAGCTTCAGGCCCTGATGTTCCCAAGACCACCTAGTCTACCCCACAGTGCTCTGGGGGCCAATATAGCCACATACAGAAGTGTCAGGAGTCCCCAGACTTCTACCCAGAAATTCTCGGGAGCCACATGGTACCAGAAAGCAAACATATACCCTAACCCCTGTACAATCTCTTTAGCCCACTAACGTATGCTTCTTTGAAAGCCACTTTGCACTCTTTAAGGAAATAAGACAGACATAACTACTCATTTAAATTATTTGTAATATGGGCCAGAAGCTGGTGCCTGACCTAGGTTGATTTCTCTGAGCACTGTCAGGAGTAGCCCTAGATGTACCAAACACCACTGGGGTGACCCCACTGATCCCAGCACTGCAAAAGCCAAGCAGCATTGCAACCAAAGGCCCCAACACTGAACCAAGAGCACTGCTTGGGGAGCCCCACCCAAAATCACTTGTAAGTTTGCCTCCAAAGATTTAAACTATGTACAAGCTATGTGAGTTAAGACCCTCCTTTCAAAATGAACCTATTTTCAAGATCCATAAATGATAACATCAGACCTATGACAGATTTTTAGCTAGAAAATAATTTTCTTTAAGCTAAGCTTATTCACCACATTTCAAGAAAAATGATTAAGCGGAAGAAATGAGTCTCATGAATTGAGTAGCTGTAGCCTTTGATTCGGAAAAGGCAGATTGGCTCCTAAAGTACAATACCACTCATTTCTAAATGGCTGTCATTGAGTTTCTAAATTGTGCAAAATTGATTCCATTTAAGACGGGAAGTGGGATGAGAGGGTTCAATGGGCACTTGGGTCATAGGCCCTGGTGTGACAGCAGATCCCCAGTGCATATAAACATTTACATGCTTGCAAACCAATGCTACCACCGTGAACCAGAAAGTCCTTTTTTTTTTTTTTTTCTTTTATTCTGGATGGTAGTCTTACATCCCCAAGGCATTCCCCACTGGGTCAGGAAACAGAATTAAATCCTGAATTTAGTTCAACTCATCATGTCAGCTTGCATTTAGAAGAAATCTGAACAAAACAGCGTTCTTTATTCTCATCTAAGGCATATCAGGAAAGAGATTCCATAATGTCATCTTTGAAAGCCAGTCTGCCACCCACGATCTTCCTAAAATATTCAATTCAATCGACAATTAGACCATTTTCATTCCAGGCACTGAAAACTGAATGGCGAGGTGCCAGCCCCAGGAAATCATGCAAAAAGTCTTGGAAAATTTGAAGTGTGCCCCCAGGACAAAGGGAAAAAACCAGTGGGGGGCAAGCAGCCTTTGGACCTGGGGTGGAGGGGGAAGAAAGCTGAACTCTAAGTTTGGAGAATATTTAAAACTTTTTAGAATCGGGTGTCCAGCTGGTGATTAGTACATGCTGACTGCACGCCAGTGGCTCCCATTGCTTAAATGTCCCTTGGTCCGTTCCGCCATTTTCTCAGGTGAGTAGAACAAGGCCCAGAGTTCCATCACATGGTCCTGAGTTTGCACCCATAAACATGAGCATCCTCACACCAAAATAAATCATAAACAGCATCCCAAACAATGAAACACAAGGGGCACCATCTCTATTTTCATGGGCTTTAGAGTTGGGAGAATAAGAGAAATGACAGATGCAGAAATATAATTCTGAGTTACCCAATTTGGGGTCCCCTCTGGGAGTGGAACACTAAGAGTCTAAGCACTAGAAAACAAGAAAGCAGGGGGTAGTGACATGCAGCAGAGCTAAAGCTGGCAGAGCTCCGTGTCTGGGCAAGCACCTTGTCAGCATGGGGCGCTGACTCTTGGGCTTCCCTCCCTAGGCGTCCCTGTCTCTCTGCAGTAAGTGTAATAGGGAAGGACTGGGCTGGAAAGCTGGTCCTAATAATTGCCCATATGGACTTGTGGGAGGAGGCGGAGAAGGAGAAAAAAGAAGACGAGGAGGAAGAAGAGCAGGGGAGGAGAAAGAAAAGGAAGAGATAAGAGAGAGAAGAGAGGGCCGAGAAGAGAGGGCCGGGGAGGTGGCGCTAGAGATAAGGTGCCTGCCTTGCAAGCGCTAGCCAAGGAAGGACCGCGGTTCGAGCCCTGGGGTCCCCATAGGGTCCCACCAAGCCAGGGGCAATTTCTGAGCGCTTAGCCAGGAGTAACCCCTGAGCATAAATGGGTGTGGCCCGAAAAACCAAAAAAGAGAGAGAGAGAGAGAGAGAGAGAGAGAAGAGGGGCAAGAAGAAGGAAGAAGGCGGAGGGGAGGAGGGGGAGGAGGAGAAGGAGGAGGAAGAGAAGGGTATTAGGATGGAGAAAGAGGAAGAAAAAGGGAGAAGAGGGAGGAGGAGGGGAAAGATATAGTAGAGTGGGGAAACCCTGAAATCAGCTACATGGAAGTTAGCAGGCACCGGGCCCAAACAAGATGAGGCCCTTTTATTGTGGACTATCATGCAGCATGGTAAGGCATCAACAGAGACTGTCCCAGGAAAGCATCAGGTAAATAAAAAGGGCTTTTGTTCACAGATGCACACAAGAAAACAAGGGAGTATTGCCTTCACATGTAAGTAGAATGCAAAGTCCCCTTTTTCTCCCAGCATGTCTTACTTATAGACCACGTAGACATTTTTTTACCATGTTGTGCCATTAAAATTCAGACCCATAAATAAAAACTGGTGGGAAGTACAGAAGCAGCAAAGATGGGGATGGCCCCACGACAACAGCGCTATGGTACTAAATACCAGATATGAACCTGGGTCTCCCATACCAGCTTCCGGCCCTTCTCAATGAGGAGGCCCTGAGGCCCTGAAGCTCTAAGAGATTGAGTCCTCCTGATCCTCAAAGTCCACACATGAACCTGGTTTAGACAGACCCACACCATGTCCATCTGCTCTGCCCAGAGGCAGAGGTTATGCGCTGGTCACCATCTCCTGTCCCTCCTAGAACCCAAGCTCGCCTGCATGTCATCCTTTGTTGAGACAGACCCGCCCAGAGCAAGGTTCAGGCGCTTCATCCTTGGACTCAACCACCCCCACCTCTGCGCCCCATGTCTATCTGCATTGCTCAAAACTTCTGCTCAGCTCAGTAGCACAAGAACCCCCTCCCCATAGCTAATGCCCCCAACCTGGCCTCTCAGAGCAGCTGTCACAGAAGTATCCCTCTTATCAGCTCCCCTCACTCTCTCAGTGTCTCTATGGCCGGCCAGCCCCACTGGCTGTCCTGGGATGGAGCCCAGTTCCCTGCTGAGGTCTGCTTCCCCCGACCCCCAGGCCACATTTGGTGGCATAGCACTTATCCCCATTGCTTTCTCTGACAATGCAGTGGCTGTTCCTGAGTTCCATCCCCAGCATGTGGTGTGACAGGAAGTTGTCCAGGGGCCAACTAAGACCTCCTGAGTATGGCCCCCACCCTGTCCTCTCCTCTCCTGCCACTGATTGTGACTGGACAGACTCTCCAGGGGGTGGCAGGCCACAAAAAAAAAAAAAAAGGAGCCTCTAAATGACAGCCACCAAACCACACAGCTCTACCCAGGCAGTTCCGAGGGCAGGTACAGGACAGCGTGAGGCTGAGCCCTACATGGGACTGAGACATCCACTTGAGCCAGTTCAACCTCCCCAACAGCCTCTCCACCCCCCACACACCCCCAGTAAGCCGAAGCCACCAGCACAGAAGCAAGTTGCAAGCCCCCAACCATCAATGAGCTCCGGGTCGCTCGGCTCTGCGACCTGGGCAGAGCCCAGGGGACCGACCTGGGCCATGGCTGCTTCCTGGGCTCTGGGGCAGCCCAAACCCCGCAGACCAGGTCAAGGGTAACACTGTAAGCCAGAGGGAACAGGCACTCATGTCCTCCTGGTGCAGAGAGGTGGGGAGAACAAACCCTCACCTTCTCCCGGCATAGTCCCTCCTCCCGGATAGCAGAATCTGACTGGCAAGACCTTCGGCTACTGAGTGTTCAGTCTCTCCCTGCCCTCATCCATAAATAAATATGAAAATAGCTTATATAATGCCTCTTGGGTTTCAAGAAAGCAAACACAGAGCTATGGAGTTTGTGCAAAGGACCAGCTATGTGTCACATGCAGGGAGGGAGGGAGGGAGGGAGGGAAGGAGGGAAGAAGGGAGGGAGGGAAGGAGGGAGGAGCGGAGGGAAGGAGAGAGGGAGAGAAAATGAAGGGAGGGAAAGAATGAAGGAGGGATAGAAAGAGAAGGAATAAGGGAGGGAAGGGTTGAGGGAGGAAGAAAGAAAGGAGAAAGGGAGGGAGGAAGGGAATGGAAGATGAGGGAGGGAGAGAAGAAATGAAGGAGGGAGAAAGGAAGGGAGGGAGGGAAGATCAGGCCAATGTCTGTGGCAGAAGAGTGGAGATGAGGGAGAGAAGGAGTGGTGCTTGGCGACCTGCTGCCAGGATGGGGCGGGCACAGGCAGGGCGGCTCTGTCTTCCTGCCGCAGGAGCCCTTCCTTCCGCACCTGCCCGGCTGCAGACCCCCACAGTCCCCACCATCCTTTGCATGAAAACCTGGGATTGAGGACAGAGCAGAAAGTTCTGAGCCAAGACAAAGGCTTGGGGAAGCTGGCCGGGCACCTGTGGAGCGTAGCAGCATGAGGCCAGCATGAGGCCCAGGGGGGCAGGCTCTGTTTCTCCCCAAGTGGCTGGTGCCCCTGGAGCCCAATTTTCTCCCCACCATGCACAGCCCAGCTGTTCCTGTGGGCATCACGACTGGGACAGCAGCAGGGGAGGGTTTCCAGGTCCTCCTCCCCCAGGACCTGCCTCCCGCACCCATCGCCTCATTTAAAGCCACAGCCTCCCATCGGCCACACGGGGTGGGTCCCGGCCTGCCTGCCTGGTGCCTGGATCGGTGGATCGGAGGAGACCCCTCGAGCCACTTGTCCCCTCCCTTTGCCTTCAGTGGGTGGAGGTGGGGGGCATGCGCGTGAACGGGCTCTTCGCTGTTTTATTTCCACATGGGGTGAATTTGATTTAACTCCGCAGCTCTCTCCTGGATGAGACCGAAATCTGTCATTGGTTACTTAATGGCCCTTCCAGCAATGAGGCCTTTATTAAATAGCAGTGTGATGCCAGAGCCTCGAGAGCCTCTGTGAAGCTCTCCCCACGGCTTGGCTGGAGGCAGCCTCCCCCTATCCTCTTTCCACCAAGCTGAGAGGCAGGGGCATGAAGCCTGAGCCCCCACTTCTGAGAAAGGAGGCCAGAGGCTTCTGGGGAGAAGACCCAGCATGGCCCTGTGACTCCCCATCCCTGGTCGGGCTGGGTGGGGGCCCCGGCTCAGCCCAGCTAGGGTGTCTGTTCAGAAAGCGGAGCTAAGTAAGGCTTCAAGACCTCCTCTCCGCACAGGGTTTTTATTTCAAGGAATGCATTGGTCCCCTCGAGCCAGGAGTGATTTCTGAGCACATAGCCAGGAATAACCCCTGAGCGTCACTGGGTGTGACCCCAAAACCAAAAAAATAAATAAGTAAGTAAATAAAAGGAATACACTGGGAGGTATACTCAGAGGCTACTCCTGGCAGTGCTCAGGGGGATCACATGGAGGCGGAGATGGAACAAAAGCGTGAGCTTATTCATGCTCTTGAGGGGTCCCTCGGGCCCACTCGCATGAATGACCTTTGGGTTCCCTGAACAATGCTTGGACGCTCTCTCCACCAAAAGAAATATTTTTTCAGTCGATCTCTATCAAAAGCTGTGCCCTGGAGTGTGGTGGCAGGGATAAAGGAGAATATAGACAAGGAATGTCTGATGCCCGTGTCCTTGGAATCTGGCGGGAACGGAGAGAAAATGAAGCCACCGGAAGCAAGCCTTCCCAAGAAAGCTGCTTCCTGCTGGGAGTACAGCGGAGTCCTGAGCTTGAGGAGGGCAGAGGCCAGAGGAGAGGGAGACCAGTGTGGTCTATGCTAGAAACAGCTCACAGGGCTGTCCCCTCCAGCCCTGCCCAGCAGCAGCGAGTGCCCCAGAGAACAATAGAAGCTCCAAGGTGCCACCAAGGCTTTCTCCTAGCGCCTGGCACTCACAGGCCCTTACCCATGCCCTGCTTCACACTGGTGGGGCTCTGGGGCTCCCACCACTCTTGGGGCCTGATGGACCTCTGGATCCTTCACACCGGATTCTATTCTGGGCTATTCCCCCACAGAAGCTACCCAGGCCACCACAGTGGGGGTCTTTCAGGTTGTGCACAAGACTGCCACTTTCCCTATGTTAGATAGTCGACTACCTTTTACTCTGACCAGTAGGTTTCCTATGGTAACATATATACATGTCATATCATAATAGAAATATATAATTACATGTTATAAATAGGGAGGATAGGTCCAGAGAGATAGGACAGGGGTAAGAAATTTGCACATAGCAGACTGGGGTATGCTCCCCAGCATCTCATGTGGCCTCCCCAAGCCCACTAGGAGTAATTCCTGGATACAAAGCCAGGAATAACTCCTGGGCATAGTCAAGTATGGCCCCTAAAGACAAATAAATATTTATTTATAATTAGAATTATTTATAAATGAATTTATTAAAAATATCTATAATGGCGAGTTTATATTTATAACAAGAATTCTCTGCAAGTGTCTGATTTTAACAAGACATGACACATCTCCCCCACCTTTGACAAACTGGACTATCAGGAGACTGCATTGATCAAATGACATCTAAAATAGCTTGTCAAGTTTTGTCTTTATATTTGCTGTATCATGAGTGAAGACTTTCCACTCATTTTCCTTTTCTTTCTTTCTTTCTTTCTTCTTTGGGGGGGGGCCACATCCGGCAGCACTCAGGAGTTACTCCTGACTCTGTGCTCAGAAATAGATCCTGGCAGGCTCAGGGGACCATAAAGGTTACCAGGAATTGAGCCTGGGTCCATCTGAGTTGGCGACGTTCGAGTCCAACGCCCTACCGCTGTGCTATCGGCTCCACTGATTTCAACTCTCCCTAGTATTAGTGTGTGAGTCCATTCCAGGTCCCCCGCTGCGAGGGAATTGCTGACAGTGTGGGCATTTACTTACTGTACCAAAATACTTCTAAATTCCAAACTTACAATCAAGAAATATTTTCTTAGGCTACAACGCTAGTCAGTATTGTTTACTAATAATCCTCGAGGATTTACTGCTTATTATTGCAACGATTACATGTAATTATACAGTATAATCACTATGTCATTATGGTTTGGTAGGAACTATTAAATAGGGTTGAATGATGAATAATTAATTGACCACTCATAAGTCATTTGCTGAGCAATCTGGTTCTTGAGCTAGAATACCATAATTTCCTTCTTTGCTTTAAAAAGAAGACACCTTTCTCTGACTCCCACAGAACGACAATATATGGCCGACAGGGTCCGGTGAGATCCAGGATGGCAGGGCGGCAGCTGTGTCTTGAAGGGCACAGCCGACTGGCTACATCTTCGCCAAGTGGGAAACAAAGATCACGGGCCCCAGAACTCAAATCCACCCACACCTGCTCCACCTCTAGGATAATCGCACAATTCTCACGGCAGAGAACCAAAGGAAGGTGGTAAGCTACGGTCCTTGGTGGGCAGCTGACAAAGCTCCCGGCGCAGTGGCCAGGAGCTCCTCGTGTCAGTTCCTGAGAACTCAGAGTGCTTCACCTGGGAAGAGCATCTTCAGAGGAAGATGTTTCCACGGCTAGCATATGTCACCAGGGGAACACCATTGCTCCCCTGCCCTGTGAGCACCAACAAGCAGAGTGATTTCTGAGGACACGTGCCCCGATGTCCATCGAGATGGGACGGCTGGTGAAAAAGCCATCACAACCAAAGCCTGATACTCTTTCACAAAGGGACAGGCTGGGGCTGGAGCGATAGCACAGCTGGGAGGATGTTTACCTTGCAAGGCGGCCAACCTGGGTTCAATCCCCACCATCCTTTATGGTACCCTGAGCATGCCAGGAGTCATTCCTGAGTGCAGAGCCAGGAGCACTGCCAGGTGGGGCCCAGAAACCAAAACTACGGGGGAAGGCACAGAGCATGTATGAAACTAAGATGAACAAGACTATAAATCACACACCTCAGATAAGATGGGACAACAGGGCCGTAGAGATAGCACAGCGATAGGGTGTTTGCCTTGCATGCAGTAGACCCAGGACGGACCCGAGTTCGATTCCCAGCATCCCGTATGGTACCCTGAGCCTGCCAGGAGCAACTTCTGAGCGCAGAGCCAGTAGTAACCCCTGATCACCGCCGGGTGGGGCCGCCAAAAAAGATGGGGGATAGCAATCTTTTAAAATAAGAAGTAAATAGTTTTACTGAAAAAAAAACTGTCTTGGTTTGCTTGTTTTCAAGAAAAGGGCAAGTGAGCAGGCAATGGCAAGTTCTGTTTTTCTGGAACACAAACCCTCCTCCCCTCATCCCTCTGGCCCCCAGCTCCAGCTAGCAGGGGCTGACGAACAGCTGGTTCCTATTTCCGGTGGGAACTCAGCAGTGCCAACAACAGGAGAAGTTCACAGCCCAGAGTCCTTTTCTGTCATTGGCCTTTGGAGGGCAGAGAATGGCTTTGAAGGAAAGCCAGAATGCCAGAAAAGGCGCTATTACTGGCTCCACAGATCCATCCAATTAACAACTACTCAATGCCTTCTCTGCGCCTGGAGGACGGGGCCAAGACTGGATCAAACAGGCTCTCATGGTTTGGGGGGGACAGCATCTCCAGCTGTAGCCCCCCATTCTCGGACACCCTCATGTCTCAGCGGGCACCAGCCTCTCCTTGAGGTCCTTCCTAAGGCAACTCTGCTCTGCTGGGGAGCACCTCATAATGGACCCTGCTACTAGAAGAATGGACCCTGCCTGAAGATGCTCTCATCTGGGCTGGAATAGTAGCGCAGCGGTAGGGCATTTGCCTTGCATGCGGTGGACCCAGGACGGATGCGGGTTGATCCCCAGCATCCCATATTGTCCCCCGAGCCATGAGCGATTTCTGAGCACAGAGCAAGGAGCAATCCCTGAGTACTGCTGGGCGTGGCCCTAAAAACAAACAAACAAACAAGAAGATGCCCTCATCTGCTCCCTGAACCTGAATGTGTCTTCTTGAGAATAATCTGCCCTGTCTTGTCCTGGGCTCTGGGCAGGGGAGGCCAAAAGGAGGACACATCTCTTCTCAGAATGCCTGGTGCCCCCCAATTCCTGACATGCCAGGGTTTACAATTCAGTTGTGCTCAGGAGTTGAAAGTCTAAGCAAGTCCACGCGTGGGCCAGCAAGAAGGTTCCAAGGCATCGATGCCAAAGGAAAATCCCAACTTGTAGCCCAGGCCTCGGGGATGTTGGGGATTAAGAGGAAACTTCCGGAAAACAGGAGCTCGTGTTCTACACGGCTCTCCAGAGCAAACAGAATCAAATGTGAATAAGAGGAAAAGTTGGGTAGAGATCAAACGAAAAGAGAAAATAGGGGCCGGGCGGTGGCGCTGGAGGTAAGGTGCCTGCCTTACCTGCGCTAGCCTAGGACGGACCGCGGTTCGATCCCCCGGCGTCCCATATGGTCCCCCAAGCCAGGAGCGACTTCTGAGCGCATAGCCAGGAGTAACCCCTGAGCGTCACCGGGTGTGGCCCAAAAACCAAAAAAAAAAAAAAAAAAAAAAAAAAAAGAAAAGAGAAAATAGATGGAAAAAAAATTTTTTTCCCAGAACTTGGTCCAAGAGACAAGACACAATAAGTCCCGTAAAGAATGATGACAAAGAAATCCCGATAGCACAGCGGCGTTTGCCTTGCAAGCAGCCGATCCAGGATCAAAGGTGGTTGGTTCGAACCCCGGTGTCCCATATGGTCCCCCGTGCCTGCCAGGAGCTGTTTCTGAGCAGACAGCCAGGAGTAACCCCTGAGCACCGCCGGGTGTGGCCCAAATCTCAAAAAAAATAAAAATAAAAAAGAAATCCCAGTCTCTCAAGTCATAAGAGCACCGAAGACATCTAAGACGAAAGGATTTTCAAGCAGCCAGAACGAAAAAGACTGGATCAGTCTCCGAAGCGAAAAGGTGACAAGAGCTGAGCTCCTCATAGCAAAACGCCACGTCTGCCAGGAGCCAACATCGTGAGCAGTCGCAGCGCAACCTTGTTTGCAGGTGGACACCAGCTTCCCAGGATAGGGGCATATATAGAAACTGAATGTTTGTGACAAATGCTGCCCCCCCCTCGACTAAAGGACATTTGAGAGAGAGAGAGAGAGAGAGAGAGAGAGAGAGAGAGAGAGAGAGGAAGAGAGAGAGAAAGAGAGAGAGAGAAGAGAGAGAAGAGAGAGAAGAGAGAGAGGAGAGAGAGAGATCAGCCTAGAAGCAAATCCAGCAGCGTGAAACCCAATAACACAGCAAGGAAAGGAGAACAGTCTGGGCAAACCTATAATTCACTTTCCTATGGGGGGGGACTTTTTGAAAGAGCAGGTCTGGGGCCAGAGTGACAGCTCAGTGGTAGGGCATTTCCCTTGCACGTGGATGACCCGGGACAGACCTGGGTTTGATCCCTGGGATCCTATATGGTTCCCTGAGCCTACTAGGAGCGATTTCTGAGTGTAGAGCCAGGAGTAACCTCTAAGCTGCTGGGTGTGGCCCAAATATAAAAAAATAATAACAACACATAAAGAGCAGATCTGATAAATGGAGCTCAAATGGGGGGGGGCAAAGAAAATAAAGGTCACCAGTATATCCCAGATAGCCTGGTCCTACCTGATACCTCTGTGGCATTCTCAGAGGGGTGGGAGGCATATTCCCCTTTCTGCATGAACTACAATAGCCCAATGCCACACCCTACCAGGGGTCTCAAACTCAATTTACCTGGGGCCGCAGAAGGCAAAGTCGGGGTGATCCTTGAGTGCAAAGTCAGTAGTAAGCCTTGAACATTGGGGGTGTGACCCAAACAACTAAAATAAAATAAAACAAAAAAAAAAGATTCCTCTAGGGCAGGGCCACAAAATGTTGTACGAGGGCACAAATGGTCCACGGGCTGCGAGTTTGAGACTCCTGCACACTCTCCAAGGGCCCAGCTCCACGACTATGATCAAATGATACAAGTAGGTAAAAAAATAAATACAAGCAGCTAAATCCTCTAAGGTAAGATGGGACTATAAAACACACACACATACACACACACACACACACACACACACACACTCCACCATCTGAAAACCTAGCAGCTCAGGTGAGATGGGACTGTAAAACACACACACACACACACACACACACACACACACACACATACACACACACACTCCACCATCTGAAAACCTAGCAGCTCAGGTGAGATGGGACTGTAAAACACACACACACACACACACACACACACACACACACACTCCACCATCTGAAAACCTAGCAGCTCAGGTGAGATGGGACTGTAAAACACACACACACACACACACACACACACACACACACACACACACACACACACACACTCCACCATCTGAAAACCTAGCAGCGTAGGCCCACCACCACCATCTTCAAGGCAGAAAAAATAGCCCAGTTCCTCCACCAAATTCCAAAAGAAAATAATGACTGCCAATAAATAGTTCCCAGAAGTGTGGTCCAAGCTGATAGTCCTATGAAATTCTCAGAAGACATTGGGGTGGGGGGCAGATTCACCTTTCTGCATAAACTATAGAAGCCCAACACAGCCCACTACAACCTCTGACAGAAACAACTCAGCTCCGCAACTTAACCTCATCAAACTTCCAAGCCACCAAATTTGTCTCAGATCTCTAAATTCTGGCCTCAAGCAGTCGTGAAACACCAGTAGTTAACAGTAGTGTCAGCCCAAGAGTCTGGCAGGAGATCTTATGGAAAAGCTGTGTAGTCAGCTACCAGTTAGCTCAGTGTGCCTAAACAGGACCATGGGAGGCTCCACTAGCACCGACCATAGCCCAGGAAATCCTTAGACACTGACTTTAGTAACACCAGAGAGATATGACATTCATAGAAAATTGGTCTTGATAGTTTCATTTGCCTTTTACCTTTGTTTTGTAACCAACACTATGAAGCAAATTTGTTTTTGCTTACCTTGGAGGCAGGCTACCATGTTATGTGGGAAATGAGTCACACTGGCAATGAATCTGGTACTTGAACATTTAATGCCTGAAACAATTGTATTATGGACTCGGAAAATCATGATGATGTCATAAAAACTAGGAGGAAAATAGGGCATGGGATACAGTAGAGAAGGTAAGGCAGCTGTCTAACATCTGGAAGACCAGGGTTTGATTTCTGGTTCCACATGTGGTCTCCTGACCCCACCAGGAATGATCCTTGCGCAAGGAACCAGTAGTAAGTACTGCTGAGTGTGGCCCCTCCAAAAATGGATCTCTTTTTTTAAATTAAATGACTAATGAGAGATATTAGCAAGAAAAATCAAATTCCAAAAGAGAAACAACCAAAACTGAAATACCAAAAGCCTTTGACCCTAGAGTAGTTCAGAGGATGACTGAACACACGAACATTTGCAAGGGAAACCACCGGAAGGAAAAGAATAGGACAGAAACATCTAGGCAAATGCAGGGGAAAAGGAAAAAGACAAGAGTTCATTTTTAAAACTAAAAAATAGGTCATATTAAATAAAATGCAGATATAACTCTAAGTGAAATCCCACAGCTTTTGCCATATATGCCATATAAACACCATGTAAATAGCCTAGCTTCACAATTTATCTTTCTTTTAACTTTATTTTTTGATTGATTGATTGATTGACTGGCTTCTGGGCCACACCTGGCGGTGCTCAGGGGTTATTCATGGCTCTGCACTCAGAAATCGCCCCTGGCAGACTGGAGAATAGGGGATGTCCCTCCCAGGTTGGCCCATGCAAGGCAAACGCACTACCACTGTGCTATCTCTCCAGCTCCCACAACTAGCCTTGCAAGAGACACTGAGCCATGGAAATTCACAGGTACTCCAGTATCAAGGCTGAAAGTTCTTTCATTTCTTCATGATTGATCTTGGAAGAGATGCTGATGGCAGTCACAGGTACGAGGGTCTTTGGGTTGAAAACTCTCTGGCCTCCTCAGGAATGGGGTGGGCCAAGGATCATCCCAGTTCCACAGATCCTGGACCTCTTGGAACTCAGGTCACGTAGGGATGCCCACCACCTCCACATTCCACAATACTGACAGCCCAGAGAAGCACGGAAAGTGAAACGGGAAAGTAGCACAACGCTAAGTTCAATAGGGAAAACGATAACACAGAGGCTCAACTCGCAACAAACAGCTCAATGATTCCTCAATGACTTTAATGACACCACTGTGAGATATAACAATGTTCACAGATTTTCTTTGATGGAGCTATTTTATTTTTGATAATTCCACTTACTATTTTATTGTAACAAGCAATCTAAAAATACATTACGTTGTGCCTGCCGAGGTCTCAGCCTTGGGGGTAAGACAGGAACTGGTAATGACACTGGAGGGAAGGAAGGTCACACTAATAATGGGATTGGTGCTGGAATACCGAATGCCTGGAATAACTCTATTATGAACAACTTTGTAAACCAAAGTGTTTAAGTAAAGTTTTTCTAAACGGGCCAGAGTGATAAAACAAAGGGGAGGGCATTTACTTTGCACAAGACCAACTGGGGTTTGATCCCCAGCATTCCATAGATTACCTTGGGCCCACCAGGAATAATCCCTGGGTTCAGAACTAGGAGTAACCCTAAGAACTGCTAGCTGTGACCTAACCCCCTCCCAAAATAATAAAAGTATAATTAAAAAATAAAACATGCGGGCCCGGAGAGATAGCACAGCGGCGTTTGCCTTGCAAGCAGCCGATCCAGGACCAAAGGTGGTTGGTTCGAATCCCGGTGTCCCATATGGTCCCCCGAGCCTGCCAGGAGCTATTTCTGAGCAGACAGCCAGGAGTAACCCCTGAGCACTGCCGGGTATGACCCAAAAACCAAAAACCAAAACCAAACCAAACAAAAAAAAAACATGCAAATACAAACTCAGCACATTTAAAAATAATTTTCTAGGGGCTGGAGAGATAGCATGAAGGTAGGCTGTTTGTCTTGCATGCAGAAAGATGGTGGTTCAAATCCTGGCATCCCATATGGTCCCCCAAGCCTGCCAGGAGCAATTTCTGAGCGTAGAGCCAGGAATAGCCCCGGAGAACTGCGATTGTGATCCCCTCAAAAAAATAATTTTCTAATGAGAAATACATAACTAAGTACTTAATATATCTGACAAAAATATTAGAGCTATAATTTTTGTTTGCCACATCCCATAAGCAAATCTATCTACATATATCCAACATTCAATAGCTGGAGAATGCATATTCTTTTCAAGCACACATTGAGCATTTCCTGAAACAGGCCGTGTATTAGGCTAAAAACAAAAATTACAGAGGGAAAATAATGAAGTGGGGAGGCAAAAGGGGCAAAGAAATAAAGAAGGAACATATGTATCCACCAAACACAATGCAGTAATTAGAAAATCTTTTTTTTTTGTTTTTGTTTTTGGGCCACACTTGGCGTTGCTCAGAGGTTACTCCTGGCTGTCTGCTCAGAAATAGCTCCTGGCAGGCTCGGGGGACCCTATGGGACACCGGGATTTGAACCAACCACCTTTGGTCCTGGATCGGCTGCTTGCAAGGCTCAGGGGTTACTCCTGGCTGTCTGCTCAGAAATAGCTCCTGGCAGGCACGGGGGACCGTATGAAACACCGGGACTCGAACCAGCCACCTTAGGTCCTGGATCGGCTGCTTGCAAGGCAAACACCGCTGTGCTATCTCTCCGGGCCCAGAAATTCATTTTTAATAATTAAAAAAAGCTAAATATGCTTAGAAACTTGTAAAAACAAATCATCTAAACAAATAATCTAACAAATAATTAAATAAATTTTTATGAAATATCAAATATATAGAACCAAAAGTTGACTTCTTTTAATGCTACATAAAGGCTGGAAGATAGTACAGCAGTAGGGCACTTGTCTTGCATATGTCTAACCCAGGTTTTATCCCTGGCACCCACGATGGTGCCAAACACTGCCAGGTGTAATCCCTGAGCACAGTCACAGAGTCATCCCTACTTGCTGCCAGATGTGATCCAAAAGCCAAAAATTAAATAATTAATTTCATAAAATGCAAATCTTAAGGTATAGCTAAAGCAGTCCTTGAAGGCGGATATACTGTTACAGATGCATTTCTTAGAAAAATTCATGATAGTCTAGCCGTTTGGCTTAATACCAGAAAAATAGCTACAAAATTAAACTCTAAAAGTAGTGGGTAAAGGGGAGGAAAGCAATAAGATAAGCAGGAGATAGAAAACAAAGACATAATGAAAATGATCAATAAGCTAAAAGCTATTTCTTTGGGGAAAAATACATAACACAAACAACCAAATGAAGATTTCAATAAAATATCACACGGGACCAAGGAAGGACTTGGTTAGCCCAGAAGGGGATGTGTGGGTGGGTCCGAGAAGTCTTACAGAAAAGAGGGACCCTGCATTGATCCTGGGGGTGGGGAGAGAACTAGAAGTTAGTGAAAGAAGAGGATGTTCTAAGAACAGACATCAGCACAGGGAGGGGGGTGATGAAACTGCAGTCCTGAGGGAGCCACGGGACACCTGATGTTGGCAGCATCTCTGTGGGAAGTCTGGAGAAATGTATCGCTCACCTCTTTGCCAGATACCAGCTAGGACAGGCTGAACACTCGACAGCGACCATATTTTTTCCATACTGGAAGCAAACAAGTCCCCTGAGAGCCGGTCGTATGACCTTCGCTGAGTCTCTAGACACAAAATTAAGGTTATGGCACCATTTCCCTGAGTCATTCCCAACCATGGCTGCACTAGAGAGAGGGACAGTTCATCAGGCTGAACACAGGCCCTGCCTGCTGGAAGCTCCATGTCCCGTCCCTGGCCGTGCGTGGTCCACCTCCACCCCTCGGGCACTGCTGGGACAACCCCTGGAGGCCTGGGACACGCCACAGCTAGGTGTGACCCCTCAAAGAACAGAAATGTGTGTCCATTCTACCATACCCAAACCCTGGGCCAGGAGCCTTCGCAGAGGTCCAGACTCTGTCCTTCATGCAAATATTCAAATGCATGCCCCCAAATCAAGCCCACCCAAGCTCAGAGCTCTGATACAACTCTATATGCCCAGGACAGGACTCCTTTGGATCTGCCACTGTCCGGTGAGTCTGGACACCCACTGCAGTCAAGACCACCAGGCAGACTGACGCCACCGGACGCCGGTCGAATCTGGGCACATGTCCCAGGAGGCAGGTACTGCACAATACTAACAGCGAGGCTTGGCAAAGCAGATGGTCTCCTTCAACAGCTTGATTAGAATTCCAGTCACACGTCCATAGCAGACAATTCACCCCTTCAATTCACACAACCCAAAGGTTTCCAGTAGTTCCATCACCCCTAAAAGAAAGCCTGTAGCCGCCAGCATTCCTCTTTCTCCACGTCTTGCGCCCGTGGACTCCCGCACCCCCTGCTCCAGACATCCCTGCTGCTCCTTGGTGCCTCTCTGGGCTTCCCTGATCAGCACAAGTAAGTGTCATCACATACACGTGGCCTAATATGTACGTATGTGCCTGGCCCCTTTCACCCAGCATGTTTCCCAGGCCCTCCCTGGTCCAGCAAAACTTCATTTCTTCCATGGTCAAATCTTCCAGACAAGGACAGACTTTGTCTTGTCGTCCATGGAGCCATCTGTGACGGACACCGGGCAAGTTCCACTTCTTTTTTTTTTTTTTTTTTTTTTTTTTTTGTGGTTTTTGGGTCACACCCGGCAGTGCTCAGAGGTTATTCCTGGCTCCAGGCTCAGAAATTGCTCCTGGCAGGCACGGGGGACCATATGGGGCGCCGGGATTCAAACCGATGACCTCCTGCATGAAAGGCAAACGCCTTACCTCCATGCTATCTCTCCGGCCCCAAGTTCCACTTCTTTAGCCACGGTGGGAAGCGTTCCTGTGAATGTTCATGTGTAAGTCTGTTTGGAAACAGATGCTTTCATTTTTATGAAGCACGCGTGTGGAGGCGAGGACTGCCGAAATGCGGCCGTTCCGTGCTAAGTGCTGAGAAGAACAGCCAAATGGGTTTCCAGGCAGCTGCTTCATTTTGATGGTCCCTGCCACACAGGATGGTGCCAATTTCCCCATACCCTCGGCGACACCTATTATCTGCCTCTTTTAGGGCTGATCTCCCAGTGGGTTCAAAGTGGCATTTCGTTGGGGTTTGATTTTTCATTCCTCCCAGGGCTAATGGTAGCATACGATATTTGAACACAGTTCTTAATGCTTCTTATTTTTGCACTGGAGGGATTTTTAACAAATTGAAACAAAAAAAAACAGGGGCGATAGCACAATGGGCAGGGCATCTGCCTTGCACTCAGCAGACCTGGGTTCTACCCCTGGCACTCCATATGGTCCCCCAAGCCCACCAGGAGTAATTTCTGGGTGCAGAGTCAGGAGTAACCACTGAGCAACACCGGGTGTGGCTCAGAAATAACATATTGAAACTTCCAGCGATAGGTATGATACTTAAGGCCCCTCGGTCTCTCTCTCACTGTCTCTCTCTCTCATTTTGACTTTTGGGCAAGTGCCTTATAACTCCTAAACACTCTTTGTAGCAGGTACAACTCTTTTGGAAAAATCCATTTCCCAACATATGAATCCCCAAAAGTCTGAAAACGTGCAAGCTCTGTAACTCAAGTATCTCATTTCCAAAAGCTTGTCTTAATGTGTGTGTGTGTGTGTGTGTGTTTATATATATATATATATATATATATATATATATATATATATATACCGTATTTTCCAGTGTATAAGATGACTTTTGAAACAAAAAAATGTCAACCGAAAATCGGGGTCGTCTTATACGCCTAATATATCCCGAAAAATATTTCAATATGCCGCTAAACGAAAATCGTCTGGATATTGCCACAAAACAAATTTTCCAACTCAATCCTGCACCAATCACTGCCAGGCTGCTCGGACCGCATCTCTACCTCAGCCAATCCAAGCAGGCTTCTGATGCATGCAAATTAGACAATGTTCTGGACCCGAATCTATGCTGTCAAAAGCCTGCTCAGATTGGCCAGAGTCAGAGAGCAAGTCTATTGCAGTAGAACCTTTGAACCTTTGCTTGTTGTGATTGGCTCACTGTGGTACATACAGTTGCAGCACAGGAACGTTCTGTCTGATACAGCGAATAGAGGCCTAAACGTATGTTTTAACTGCAAAATTAGGGGTCATCTCATACGCCGGAAAATATGGTATGTATATGAATATATGATAGTGATAGTGTATATATACACATATATATGTATATATATATATATATATATATATATATATATATATATATATATATATATATATATATATATATATGGAAAGAAACAGAACACTTGAGAAACTCTTTTCATAGAGGAAGGAATCTAAGCATTTAAATACATGAAAATAAATAATGAGATAAGCCAGTGCAGAAGATATTTTCCAGCAATTGAAGTGACACCTATGAAAAGTGAGTGTGATGCAGAAAAACGCTTGAATTGTAGCATGGCATTGATGTGAGCATAGCAAAATCATGTCAGGTTTGTAAATCATTAATACAATTACATTGGCTTTGTAAAATATAAAAGCTCGGGCCTGGCTGTTGCATCTTAATGGTGGGATTATACTGATTAATTTCTAATTTTGTTTGTTTTTGTTTTGGGGCCACACCTGGTGATGCTCAGGGGTCTCTCCTGGGTATGAGCACTTGAGGGACAAGGGGGGGGGGCAGATTGAATCAAGGTCCATCCTAGGCTAGTGTGTGCAAGGCAGATGCCTTATGCCCTGCACCACTGCTCGGGCCCCTAATTTCTATTTTTTAACATCTGTAATGTCTTAAGCCATGTACAAGGATCATTGATGTAAATGGTGAAACAGTAGAACTCAAAGTTCCGTTACCTCCTGATTGACTTCTGTGAACGCTTATTTCCGAGGGCCTTATTCCACGGGGCCAGGAAGTCCTGCTTATTGTGAGGGGTTGGGTGGTCACAGGGCCTGTTCTCATCTCTGTGGTTCCTAAATGCCTCAGCATGGTGGGAGGCTGGAAAGGGATTAAACACTCATGCACAGTGAGTCTGATCAATACAGGTGCCATTAGATTAGCACCGCTGCCCTATAAAACCAGCATTCTAAGACACCCCCCCCAATGTGGGACACCAGGAATTGCTAAATGGAAGGGGTCACACCGAATGCTCCCTGTCATAGCACCACACAGCCACAGAGCAGGACACAGGAGGTCAGCCATGCTGCCCACTACTAAGGTCCATCTGTGTGTATCTCCTACCCAAAATAGCTGCCCTCAGCAGAGATGAGGCTCGCAGGCTTCCTACAGAGCCTGTGCACTCAGCACAAGTCGAACAGCACCCAAAAGAATGTTTCTTGGGCCTTCTACAGCTAACAAGGCAATAATAATTAAGAACCATTTTGGTAACTAGGGGGAAGTTTCTTTATTATAGTAATATAGGAAATGCACGGCAGATGATCATAGTAATATAGCAAATAGTCAGCAGGAAGGAAAGATGTATGGAGCTAAGAGTAGCTGTTTATAATATTTATAAAACAGTAAGAAAGCATAAATATAAGCAAAATATAAACAATTCCCCAAATAAAGAAGACATTTCATAAACGAAACAGTACAGATTACTAATAAACCTATACGCCCCCTACAAAAAATAAGCACAACCTGTCAAGCCGCAGAGAAATGCAAATTAAAAGAACGTACTTTTCCCTCTCAGGCTGGCGAAGGTCCAAAGGAAGAAGAAGATTCAGTGGATTCAAGCAGCAGGCACCCTCTGCAGATAACGAGAGGAATAAGGCAGGCACCCTTTTGTCCAGTGGCCCAAGAAATGTATCCTAATAAAAGTGTTTGGGGGAGGAGGGTAGAGATGGGTCAGTGGGTAAGTGCTTGCCTTGTACTCAGCCAGCCTAGGTTTGATCCCTGAGCATTGGCCAAGGAGTAAGCCCTGAGCATTGCCATTGCTGGGTGTGGCTCCAAAAGTACCTGGGGCCAGGGGCTTCTCCAGCAGTGCTCAGGAGGCAAGGGGCCACTCCTAGAGATGCTGGAACTGTCGGTGAGATGCTCAGGCCTCCAGGGCTATACCCAGCAAAGGCCAGGGATCAAATTCAGAGCCTCGCACGTATAGTTTGCACCGTCCCTGTGAAAAGCATTTCCACAAGTAAACACTTGTCCAGAGTCACCCCTGGCTCCTGGCTCTGACCAAGGGAAACAGCCACCAATCTGAGTCCAAGTGTATGGTCCACCCACGCTGAAAAGGGCAAGGCAGCCCAACACACTCGGAGGGTGTCCCCGAGGCCCTGCTCCAGCCTCAGACAGCTGCCGATCACCGTCTACACTGCAGAAACGCAGCATTTCTCACAAAACCATTCATGCTTACACTCCTCGACACTCTTTCCACCTGGCTCTCCTCTCTCTGCCTGCTGTGCTGCAAGCTCACTTCCTGTGGCCAGGTCTACCCAGTTTAGACCCAGCTCTGTGGTCTTGAGGCTGACGCTGGGCTGAGCTGTCCAAGAATCCAGTGTTGGGGACTCACTTTAGTGAGGGAGTAGGAATTCAGTTGCTTCTGCATACAAGTTCTAAAAACCCGCACCCTGGTTCCCATCAGCATCTGCTCTGCACCCGGCAGTGACACCCTGGGGTGGGTGAGACCCCCCTCCCCATAAAGAGCACAAGAACTCCCATGCCACAGAGACAAAGGCAGTGTGGTGGCCCGAGACGAGAGACCAGCACAGACATCCTGGAAACGAGAACCCACCTCTGAGAAGTTACACCCCAAACGGAGAGGACAGGGGTGGAAGGATGATGGGGAGGAAAGTTTCAGGGTTTTCTCATATCCTGGGAACCACATGTGAGCCAAGACACGTACAGAAAAGTGTCTGGTGTCGCCCTTTCGGTCCCTATAATCCAGAATTCCAGCCAGAGAGAAAGAAAAACTCCTCTGATCTGAACATGGGCACAAATGTGGCTTGAGCCTTCCTGAGCCAAGACAAATGGCCGGGTCCCACAGCCCCATTGGGGGAATGAGGCTGGACTTGGGGACACAGAAGCTGGGACACCTGACAGCCAGCAGCTTGGGAAATGAGCCGGTGCAGGCTCACATACCACCCCAGGAAATAAGATGCAACTGCAGCAGGAGCACGGACGTGTGGGTGTCGTGTGATGTGAGAGAGAAGGGTTGATCGGCCGGGACACAGGAGCCTGGCCATGTAGTGACCAGCAAAAGTATCACCTTTGCAGAGAAATAGCAAGGATGAGCTGCTTGGGGTGAGGGGCGCATGGACAGTCACCAGAGGACTCAGAGCTACCTAAAAAATCAACAAGAACTATGGGGTGGAAATAATACTGCAGCGGTAGGGTGTTTGCCTTTCACACAGCTGACCCAGGATGGACCTCGGTTCAATCCCCAGCATCTCATATGGTCCCCAAAGCTAGGAGCGATTTCTGATCACAGAGCCAGGAGTAACCCCCTGAGCATCACTGGGTGTGCCCCCCCCCAAAAAAAAAAGGTACCTTGGGTTTGCCCGTTGAGCCTCTCCAACTTGTCATGAAATTTAAGATGCCCAGAAGGGGACAGAAGAGAGTTCCACAGGCTGAGCAAGCTACATGCTTGACAGACAGTGAGCCTGACTTTGACTTAGTGCCTTTGAGCTCCGCAGGGAGAGATTAACACTCCCCCATCAATCCCAGCCACGTGGCCACTAGGCACCTGCGAAAATGGCCCGTAAACGAAAACCAGAGATGCCCCAGGATTCGTGAAACAAAAGACCAGAGCAACAGGCAGTCTTACCTCCTTCTCCCAGGCACCTGCAAGATTTACTGGTTAAAACCTTGAGTTCCTCTCCCAGGGATGCCATGCCTCTCTCGTGCAGATGAGGAGCCTGCGGCTTAAAGCAGAGCCCCAGTTCAAGCCCATGCCGAGTTCTGGTCTTTCCAGAGCCCAGAGAACGCTGATGGAAGGGAAGATGGGGGACAGCGTCTCCAGGCTGAACTGTCCTGCCTCTCTTCCAGCACGCCCCTGGCCTTCTCTGTGTTGTGAAAGTCAAGATACAGGCCAGAGCAATAGGATAGTGGGGAGGCTACTTGTCTTGCATGTGATGGACCCAGGTTCCCCAGTTTGATCCCCAACACCCCTTAGGGTCCCCCCAAATCACTCAGAGTTTTAGGGTGTAGCCCAAACACAAAAACAAAGAAAGATAACAGATGTCTCCCCCATGGTGGCAGAATTATGACACTCAAGTAGGAGAGAGGCAAGTCCAGTACAAATATTTGAAAAAGTTCAGTTCACAAAAACTTCTAAGTGTAATTGCTTTTTAAACACACACACACACACACACACACACACACACACACACACACACACATACACACACACACACACTTTAGGGGCCTGAGCGGTGGCATAAGCAGTAGGGCGTTTGCCTTGCACACACTAACCTAGGATAGACCGTGGTTCAATCCCCCGGTGTCCTATATGGTTCCCCAAGCCAGGGGCAATTTCTGAGCACATAGCCAGGAATAACCCCTGAGTGTCACCAGGTGTGGCCCAAAAAGCAAAACAAAACACACTTTAAGTCAGAAATATTTCAGAAACTTGATTTTTATTCATTTTATTTTATTTTTTATTATTTCAGAAACTTCTGAACCTAGACACATCACATTGACATTTCTTATGTGAAGGGCTCTCTAAATACTGTCGCCATGTCAGAGGGGACTGCCAGGTTCCATATAAAGTCATTGTCAAATCTCTATGAAGAGGGCTGGAGCAATCGTACAGTGGAGAGGATGCTTGCCTTGCACACACCTGAGCCGGGTTCAATCTGCTGCATCCCATATGGTCCCCCCAACTACTGCCAGGAGTGACCCCTGAGCACAGAGCCAAGAACAAGCCCTGAGCATCGCCAAGGTTTGGGCCAAAAACAAAAACAAAAACCTCTGTGAAATGACAGAAAGGACTTAGCCAGGAACTGACAGAAGCAGAAAGAATGCTATAATATCTCTTTTTAGGTGAAAAGAAAGGAAGGAAGGAAGGAAGGAAGGAAGGAAGGAAGGAAGGAAGGAAGGAAGGAAGGAAGGAAGGAAGGAAGGAAGGAAGGAAGGAAGGAAGGAAGGAAGGAAGGAAGGAAGGAAAGGAAGGGAAGGGAAGGGAAAGGAGGGAAGAAGGGAAAGGAGGGAGGGAGGGAGGGAGGAGGGAGGGAGGGAGGGAGGGAGGGAGGGAGGGAGGGAGGGTGGAAGGAAGGAAGGAAGACAAAGAAAAAACTTCAGTTGAATAGCCCTTATCTATAGTGACCCAACAATATTCTGGGTAGCAACCGCATACTTCGGAAACCTGCTTCTAGAGATAAATGTTAACAAAAGGAAACAGTGAGAAAACCCACAGCCCCCGCTCACTGGTCTCACTACACTACTCTTCTCCAAGACAGAGCTCACGAGCCCCATGACAGCTGAGAAACTAAGGCCGAACAGGGTTCTGGACTTCACCCACTAAACAGTTTTGGCCACACACGCACTCAATGGCCTAGATCTGCAACTCGTCTCTCTGGATGCAAAGTTCTCACTGGGTTCAGAGCACACTTGCCCTTTCGAGAAGGCACCAGGCATGGCCCACGACTCTGGAATCCTGTGTTCTTTTTAAGGAATAGGTTTAAACTGAGAAGGAAATGTGGGCATGCGTTTTTACATTCAATTTTGGCCAATGCAAAACCCACACCGAGGCACTTTCATCGGACAATCACTTTTTGGAAATCAGCTCAAATAATAACACTCTGTTTCAAAAAATACAGAAACATGCGCAACTTGATTTTATTTACTGAGAGGCTTGGGCCATGCAGCGATGCTCAGGGGCTACTCCTGAGGGTTACTCTACTCCTGGAGTGACTCCCCGAGTCACTGGAATTCACTGCCTTTTAAGATCATCCATGTGGAGGCCAGAGCAAGAGAAGAGCTGGGTTCTATCCCTGGCACCCCCAAACCCACAGGAGTGGTCCTTGAGCACAGAGCCAGGACAAGGCCCTGAGCACTGCCAGGTGCAACCCAAAAGCAGAACAAACAAAAGACATCTGTGACTTCATTAAGCCATATTGCATCACTCAAGGCGCAGTGGCAATAATTCGTGGCTTTAGTGATTTACCAAGTTTATTAAGGGAAGATGCTGGTGGCCGAGGCCATCGCTAGCTACACTGTTGGCTAGGAAAGAACAGTTGATGGATGCTTTCCCAACTGGAAGGATCCTCTTTCACTGAAAGGGCCATAGCGCATCAGGTAAGGTGTTTGCCTAGAACACGGCTGGCCCGGATTGAATCCTGGGCATCCCATATGGTACCCCAAACCCATCAGGAGTGATCCCTGAGTGCAGAGCCAGGAATGACCTCTGAATTTTGCCGAGTGTGGGATAAAACTAAAAGAAGAAGAGGGGGTGGAGAGATAGCACAGTGGTAGGGCTTTTGCCTTGCATGCAGCCGATCCAGGACAGATGGCGGTTCGAATCCCGGCATCCCATATGGTCCCCCGAGCCTGTCAGGAGCGACTTCTGAGTGCAGAGCCAGGAGTAATCCTGAGCAATGCCGGGTGTGGACCCCCCCCCAAAAGAAAGCTCAGTAGTAAGGGTCCACGCTCATTTTCATGAGCAAAAGAGCAGTGCGAGACCTGGCGATGTCATTGACACCACCCAAGAGTCCCCAAGCAGTCAGCAAGATGCTCTCCTGAGTGGATCCATGCTCTGAAGAAGGGCTGGCGGATTTCAGAGATGAAGCTCCCTCGGAGAAAGGGGTCTCGAGGACCCGAGGCAGGGCTTCTGCCCACCCTCCGAATCGAAGGAAGGACTGTCTGTCTGTCTGTCTGTCTGTCGGGCTTCTCAGGATCCTTGCCTCTGAGGCAGCCAGTGTCCATGGCACCACCTGCCCAAGCACAAGACCGACCTCTCCCAGGAGGCCACTGTCTGCCAGGCGCTGTCCCTTGAGCTTCTCCTTAATGAAGGCATCAAGACAGCAAAGGAGCCTCTGGGACGTGGGGCCTGGGGCTCCCACGCAGGGAGGAGGGTCTGGCACATGTGGACCCAGAGAGTCTACCCCACTCGTGCCTTCTCCATGGGGCTCAGCTGTGGGGTGGGGTTTAGTGTTTGTGGCTCTGCCTTTGCAAAACTCCTCGAACCTGTGGGCATGGAGCGAGTGTTGAGAACACGGGCCGGCTGGTGTGGCTCGTGTGGGACGGACAGGCCTTGCAAGTCTCTGCAGGGCAAGACTCACACGGGGCCTCCCCTCCTCTCTCCCGCCGGCTCCCTGAGCAGCCTCCCTCCCTCGGCCTCCTCTCTGTGAGGGCCCTTTACTCTGCGGGCTGTGTGCACTTCTATCTGTCCCTCTGCAGCGGAGCTGCTTGAGGGAGGGTCAAGACTGAAGTCTGCCTGATAGGTTCTGGTTCTGGCAACTGGAATCCAGGGGCTTCAATGGTGAAATAAGGGGGGCACAGGGCACAGAGGCTGCTCCTGAACCCCAGTGTTCGTGTTAGGGGCTAGTTCTACCCCCAGGCTAAGTGCCTTAAGACAAGTTCACCGCTGTACACTAGACTTCTTCCTCCAGACAACAAAGACACGTGCTCTGTATGGCAGCAGGGAGAATCTGGCACTATATACCTGAGGCTGGCAGAAGAGTGCCTGGGGCCCAGGAGCTGTGAGGGGGCCACTGTCTATGGTACCTTCACTGTTACAGATGGGTGGAGAGGAAAGGGGGGTGGGCGTCGCATCCCTTTTGCCGAGCAAAAGGCTGGCTTCAGAGGCTGGCTCAGTGCTGTCTCTAAGTGGCACCTCCTGACTTTTTTCCAGAAGCCTACATAGAGCTTTCATTCAGGTATGCAAGTCCTGGGCCCCCGCCCACAGCTGCCATGGCCCAGCTAGCCAAGAGTGGGGATGGCCTATCTGCAGGGCAGCACACTGGCTGGCTTCCCAGCCTCCAACACCTCTGGGAGACCAACTCTCTGCTCAGGGCACAGTTGTAAGGGGAGGGAGGAGCCTGCCCAAAATCCAGGGACCGTGGGCATGGGGAGCTGTACCGTGTCGTGTGTACACCAGGATTCTGTAGCCTTCGGTCAGCTCCGGAGAAACTAAGAAAAATATCATATCCAGTCCAAGGCACAGAGGAGATCTCGAGTGTTGTTTGTCTGGCATGACTAAACTCCAGACTTGGTGCCAGACAGACAGGATAGCAGGACGGACTTTGGCCCACTGGATTCAATCTCTGGGACCACTAGTGGGCCTGCAGGCTCGGCCAGGAGTGATCCCTGAGCACAGATCCAAGAGGAAGCCCTGAACACTCCTGGGTGTGGGTTCTGAGCCAGGGTGAGGTGTGAATCCTGTCGTGAGTTTCTCGTGCCTTTGCCAGCGGAACTTTACCAAACGGCTGCTACTCACAGACATTAGTAACGGTCACACACCTACAGCGAAGTCTTACTGCTGCAAGCGGATCACACACAAGTCGAGTTGCTAGCGAGTGAATCATGTTTTCAGATGCATTGAAGTGGGGCAGAGTAATGTGGCCCATGGGTTGGCGCCCTGGGGGAGACCCAGGTTCAATCCCTGGCACTGTCTTGTTTCCCCACCACCATCATGGGGTCCAGGGAGGGCATGGCCCAGAACCCCTAGTCTAGCTGGGTGTGGCCACATCAACACCAAAACGGTGTGCGTCAGAACGACTGTTGTGGGGCCGGAGAGATAGCACAGCGATAGGGCATTGGCCTTGCATATGGCCGAGCCGGGTTCGATTCTCAGCATCCTACATGGTCCCCCTGAGCCTGCCAGGAGTGATTTCTGAGCACAGAGCCAGGAGTAACTCATGAGCATCGCCGGGTGTGGCTCCCCAACCAGTCAGTCAGTCAATCAATCAATCAATCAATCAACTTCAGAAAAAAAAAGAATAACTGTTGTCCTTTGTCTCAATGTGTGCTTGCCCCCCCAAACCACCCGCCCATCCACGGGAGAGCGTGCAAGAGTCCTGGGCACACCCCAGCAGCCGCACACTATATGGCTGCCATGGCAGAGCCACCAGGGGTTGGTGAGCAGACTCCAGCCCATCTGTCCCCCAAAATGGAAGCACGTGCCAGAACCACACCACTGGTGCTGGGAGGAATGTCCACAGCCTGGCAGACGCCCAGACCCCGCTCACACCCCCAGTCTCCTCCCTCGCTGTCCCAGGGCCCACTTCCCTAGAGAGACAGAGCCCCAGATGGACAGATCCCGACTTTGCCCGAGCTGCTCCCCGTCCCACAGCATCCCAGCTCCAGACCCTAAATGGCCAGAGAGAGAGAGAGAGAGAGAGAGAGAGAGAGAGAGAGAGAGAGAGAGAGAGAGAGAACACTCGTCATATGAGAAATTCGTCCAAATGACCATTTTTATTGAGCAATTCCTATGTGCCAGAGTCCTGGGCACAGTATTGAGCAGAAGCAGGCCGCCATCCTCGGGAGCAAATGAGACAGACAGACAGCCATCTTCCAAGCTTAAAGCAGTGGAGAGGGGCTTTGCACTGCTGTGGGGTGAAGAGAGCTGGAGGGGGACAGGGAGCATCAAGGGAGGTCTCTCCGTGGAGGTGGCCTGGAGGTGGCCTGGGACGCGGGGGCTCGGAGACCGGACGGAGCCGGGGTGGCTGTGTGGAAGATAGCACTTCGGAATCCAGCAGCGGAGGAGGCTGCCCCAGGGATGTCCCCGCCTGCCCCGGGAACTCCTGGCAGACAAGGCTCAGGTAGGTACTGTGCCGGTGGCAGGTCAAACGGGAGGCTGGGCCAAATTGTCCTGGACCTATCTGGCTTCTCTAGAGATCTAACTCTCTCTCTCTCTTTCTCTCTCTATCTAACTCTCTCCTTCCTCTCCTCTCTCTCTCTCTCTCTCTCTCTCTCTCTCTCTCTGGCTTCTCTAGAGATCTAACTCTCTCTCTCTCTTTCTCTCTCTCTCTTTCTCTATCTAACTCTCTCTCCTTCCTCTCCTCTCTCTCTCTCTGGCTTCTCTAGAGATCTAACTCTCTCTCTTTCTCTCTCTCTTTCTCTCTCTAACTCTCTCTCCTTCCTCTTCTCTCTTTCTCTCTCTATCTAACTCTCTCTCCTCCCTTCTCCCTCCCTCCCTCCCTCCCTCCCTCTCTCTCTCTCTCTCTCTCTCTCTCTCTCTCTCTCTCTCTCTCTCTCTCTCTCTGTCACCTCACTCTGTCGCCTCACTCTGTCGCCTGGTTTCCAGTTCCAGGAATGGATGAGCCACGTATGCTTTGGGGCCATACCCAGAGGTACTCAGAAGCGGCTCCTGGCTCTACGCTCAGTGTTCATTCCTGGCCATACTTGGGGGCCCGCACAGGATGCCTAGAATCCAACCTTGGTCGGCTGTGTGTGCGAAGCAACTTGCTCTGGCCTCACGGATCATCACTTTTATCTTATACCTCACACTTCTGGTCTGACGTGGGCCCTGGATCCGAGAGCCCTCCTGCCCTAAACCCCGAACCCTACGGCTGAGCACCCCAGCAACAAGAATCAAGGGGTAACCCTTGACTGAAGGGCACCCCACCTCATTCCAACTCCCCTCCAGCCCCCTTGGGTCCCTCCTACGAGGGTCATCCCTCTAGCCTTGTGACCCCCTGCATGAAATGCACCTCGTGAACCCCTTCCTGGACCCCTCCCAGGCTGCAGCCCTGGGTCGTGGACTGCAGACAATCTCCGAGCACAGCTCCAGATGCCCCTGAACGGACTCGTGCCACCGGCACCCACCTCCAGGCATCTCTCAGCCCCCGCAGGTCACCAGGGGGCTCAGAGACAGAGGACCAAGCCTCTGCTGCTCTAACTCTACCCACCACTCAGTCCCTGTCTGTGCCAGGTGTAGATGCCCTGGCACCGAGGATGGGGAGGGTGGGCAGGGGAGTCCCTCCAGCTGCACCCATCATGCTGGGAGGGGAGATGCAGCTGGGGAGCGGATCCTTCACACCACTGGGAGACGAGAGGGGCTGCAGGAAACTCAGGAGAAGTCATTTGCTCAAGGTCACATGGCCAAGTGGCAGGTGGGGGGTGTGGGTGTCTGCTCCCCAAATATAAGCTGCTAAGCTGTCTGAGAGGAGCATGGAACTGTTGGCAGCTAGGAGAGGGGAGGGGAGGGGAGGGGAGGGGAGGGGAGGGAAGGGGAAAGGAAGCGAGAGTGGAGAAAGGGAACAGAGAGAGCGGAGAAGAGACAGAGGGCAGAGGAGAGAGGGCAGGCATGGCCTGGGGTGCTGGGAGTTGAAGGGGCAGTCCTACCCACCAGTGCCCACAGAGGCGGAGGGGAGGAGAGCTGGACCAGCTGGCCAGTGGGGGACCAGGGAGGATGCCAGGGTGAGGTGAGTGAGGGCTGGGCAGCCTTCTTGCAAGAGGGTCCTGAAGGGTGGGCAGCTCGCGGCCCTCTGGGAGTAGCTGGGAGTCGGGGGGCAGCTGTTCCTGGAGGGCCTGGGAGGCCTTCTTGGAAGAAGGGACTTTGGGGCACGATGGCCAGCTCGCAGTCAGCCAGGGGCAGGGCCAGGCTTGCCCGGGAGGGGTGGGAGGCCTCCTTGGCGGCGGTGTCTCGGGCTCTGGGTCCTGAGGATGACCAGCAGCAGCAGCTGGGGCCGGGGGGGGGGGGGCGCCCTCGCCCTGGAGGGGCCCGGAGGCCTTCCTGCAAGAGGTGGTTTTGGAGAGCTGGGTCCTGAAGGATGCCGGCTTGCATCCCACAAGGGGCAGCAGGGGCCCTGGCGGGCTGGAGGCCTTCTTGGGAGAAGGGGCCTCGGAGCTGGGTCCGGCAGCAGCTGGGGGTCCGGGGCCCAGAGGCCTCCTGCCAGAGGCGACGCCGGGCACGAGGCCCTGCAGCGGCCTGCCTGGGGCCAGGGGGAGCCCGCTTCGCCCCGGAGCGGCCCGGAGGCCTGCCTGGCGGCGGCGGCCCCGGCGCCCGCGAGACCCGCAGCCCCGTCCCCGGCCGCGCGCGCACTCGCCCACCTCCTTCCAGCGCAGCTGCCGGAGGCTCCTCTGCAGCGCCCCGAGCGACGTCCGCGCCTTGGAGCTGTCCACCGTCACGGTCTGGGCGCGCCGGCCCGGCCTCGGCTCCCCCGCGCGGGCCTGCATGGCGCCTCGGCCGCCGCCGCCGCCGCCGCGCGTCCCCGGCCCGGCCCGTTGCCATGATCGCCGCCGCCGCCGGGCGGTGGCAGCGCCGCGACGGGCGGACGGCGCGCCGGAGGGGACACGCGCGGGCGAGGGGCGGGCGCGGCCTCCGATAGGCCCGCGCGCGCACGTGACCCGGCCGGGCGGTGAGGCGGGCGCGGCCATCTTGGACGCGGGCAGAGCCCACCCGCACCCCCTTCGGGCCTGCGAGGGAGGAGGCTGCGGCCATCTTGGAAGAGGGCAGAGCCCACCGCAGTCGCTTCGGGCCGCGCGCGGAGGCGGGCGCGGCCATCTTGGAAGAGGGCAGAGCCCACCACCACCACCACCACCACCACCACCACCACCACCACCACCACCACCACCACCACCACCACCACCACCACCACCACCACCACCACCACCACCACCACCACCACCACCACCACCCTCGACTCCCAGGTCACATTCAGGCCCCTTCCAGGCTCCGAGGCACCTGCCCTGGAGAAGAGGCTGGAGACTTGACTGGAGAAGGGAAAGTGGGGGGGGGGGGTGTCCTGCGCTCTAGGCCCCAAGAGCTGACCCACCACATGCATGCCCATTGCGTGCTCTGGGATGCTCCCCAAAGAGGGGGTCTGTCTCTGGTCCAGGAGCTTTCAGAACATCGGCTGGCCCCCACTTTGGGAGCGGGGCCCCTGTGGGCTGGGGGACACCTGCCGCTGCAGCCCAGGACTGGACATCTCCCGCCTTGCAAAGGAGGAGGCTCTGAGCACTGCAGGTGCCAGGGCACGCCTTGGGGAGCTGGACTCCGGTCCCTGTCCCCCAGATGCTAAGGCTGAGCCAGGATCCATCCCTACCACCCTAGGGAATGTGGGAAGGTTGCGCCAGGGTGCCCAGGTCCAAGTCCGCGCAGAGGTGGCATGGGCCCCTCTGCCCAGGGACCCCAAGAGCACAGGCTGTAGCCACCGGGGCTCCTGTTCCTCGCTCATCTGCCCAGACATCTCCTTCAGCTGAGCCCGAGAGTCCTGCGGATTAACGACCTGCGCCCTTTTCGGCAGTGGCGGGGGCGTCCTCTTGATCTCATCGAGGGGTACAGTCATCTGCCCTCCTGGGGGGCTTCTTTGCGACCCAGAGTCTGAACCCCACAGGCGACGCAGACCAAGGCCGCTGTGGGAGGAGCCCTGGGGCGATGGTTCCAGGGCTTCTGTGACTCCCAGGCGCTGTCCATGGTACCGAGGGAGGCAGGCGGCTCCACCCGTCTCTCTCTTCCTTCCTGCACCCCAGGTCGATCTCTTCCTAGCTCCTCCGGGAGGGCATGCGCCCTTAACTCAGTCGCCTTGCTTGCACTGCCTTCTCTCCCAGGCCCCGCAGCCATCCTTCCCCGCCGCTCCCAGGTTCCCTCTGGTCTCTTCCTCACCCTTCGGTCACTGTCTCGACTCATGCCTGCACCCTGGACCTAGCAAGGACCTCCTCCCGGCTCCACCTCGCCCCGCCCCTCACCCTTCTCCACCTTGCAGGTGCCCTAACCCCAGCTTCAAGGCAAGCCTAACTAATCACAGTCCTGGCCCCAACAGACTTTTCCCAGAGGGTTTCCTGCCTCTACCTTTGAGCACCCCTTTCCCTCTGCCCACACCTCCTCTTCCTTTTTGCTCCCCGGAAAAGACAGGAAATGACATTCAACCCCCAAAGCACCTATCCTTCTTAGGGTAACTTTCCTCCAGTGCCCTGGCAGAAATAGTCAGCTCTCCCCATCTTCCTGCCGCTATGCCTTGCCTTGCTCCATCCCTCAAACTGCCTCCGCGAGGGCCTGGGAAGGAGCACCCCCTCCTGCCCCAGCTCAGCGGCTGTTTCCAAGGCTGCAGCTGGGAAGTGATACAGACACTCAACAAGCTGTTCTTCATTGTCAATCGAGAAAAGTCATTCTAAGAAGGGTGTCCCGGCTGTTTGTGGAGGCTCAAAGAGTCAAGCATTGCCCACCGGACTGCAGCAAGTCCCACCCTAAATCACTTTCCCCAGATCTCTCCCTACTTCTTCAGGCTTGTGTGTACATGACGCTTCTCTAGAGACTCCTAGCCCGGATCTTGGGTCTCTGCAGTGACCTCATGGCTCTTCCAATGAAACACACATGAGCGAGAAAAACCAAAGGCAGTCGACGGGCCAAATGAGGTGGAGGGAAAAAATAAACTCAGGAGCTCCAGGGATGGAGAAGGAAGTATGGTATGATTCGAGAGCTGGCAGCTTCAGAGGGGAGACAGTAGAAACTTGTGTTCTGGAGTCTGAATTCCAGAGAGAAGTTCCAGCGATGTCAGCCCAGGGTGGCCTCAGAGAGGATGGCTTTGTGTTCTGGACCCTGTAATCTTTGCCCACGACAAGAGGGCACATCTGCTCATTGATTCCCTGACTCAAGGGCTCCTAGGGTGAGGCTTCAGGAAGGGAATGGTCTTTAGAGGGGCCAGAGGCCAACTGTACTGGTTGAAAACCTTCCTAGCATGTTTGGCACTGACTTCCTGGGAAACTTCCAAATGTTTTAGCAGTTGAATCAAACCTAAAGCTTTGGCTGTGGCTGCAGAAACATCAAGGACAGGCTGGGGTGAGGCACTGAGGCTACTCTTGTCCCAAAGACACAGGGCAGTGAAAGAGCTGATTCACCCCACCCCACCCCCAAAAAAACACCTTCCTGACCATCAGTACAGCCCCCAGGTATCTATTTTACTTGTTTGCTCCTTTTCTCACTGGCGGAGTTCAAATGTCAGAAGTAAGGTCATTGGTTTTCTGAATGCTGACTTAGTCCAATGACCAGCTCAGGGCCCAGAAGCAGGGGAAGCAACAATTCTTTTTGGAAGGAAAAAGCAAGCTACTCAGAATCCACAATAAGGGATCAAATGACGGTGGATGTCAGCAACAGCTTGAGCCACTTAGGAACAATGCCTATGATAAAACATTGTGCCGAGGGGCTACAAGAATTGTCCTTACAACACTAGGGAAATGTTCTGCTCACACAGAGCCTGGGGGAACCCAGAGACAAATGAGAACAACAGAAGAGCTGCAGACACTACACCATGCTGGTTAGAATTTTCCTCTCAGTTTGGGCAAATCGCATACACTCTGAGACTCAGATCACGGGGCCCAGAAATCTATCCCAGGTTGGGAGATTAGATTTCTGCTGCCAACTGGAAAGGCAGACTAAGGCAACCTCTCCCACATCTGTCCCAGGTACTGCATGAGTTGTTGTTGTGGTCATCCTATGACCACATTGTATAATATATTTATAATTAAATCATCAGATGATTTAATTTTCTCTCTGGGAGAGGGTCGTTTCATTAGGAGTAGATGAAGGAAATTGTTACCTAGGGCAGAGAAGTAACAAGTTCAAAACTCTCACAGCTACTGAAGACAAAGAAATCAGATTCAAGGTGAGCTGACATGGATCCCTACCTATGCCAAGTCCACACCAAATCTTCGCCCCCACAAAATTTCAACATATATGGGCCTGGAGAGATAGCACAGAGGTGTTTGCCCTGCAAGCAGCCGATCCAGGACCAAAGGTGGTTGGTTCGAATCCCGGTGTCCCATATGGTCCCCCGTGCCTGCCAAGAGCTATTTCTGAGCAGACAGCCAGGAGTAACCCCTGAACAACGCCGGGTATGGCCCCAAAAAATTTTTTTTTAAACATATATTTATTTACTCATTTAACTTTGGTTTAGGCCACACCTAGTTGTGCTCAAGGCTTATGTTTGACTCTGGGCTCAGAAATCACTCCCGGAGGGGGACTCAAGAGAACATAGGGGATGTCAAGGTCTACTGCATGTATGGTAAGCGCTGAACTATCTCTTTGACCCCTCAGCACACACTTAAATGTAATAGTAAATATAGATTCAGATGTTTTTCTAACTAGCTGACTTTATATGAATCCTCAGCTTTGTGAAAATTCTATAAGAAAACACAAATGACCATAGGTGGCTGGATCTATGATGCCTATTCTGGATAATGAAATCAATGAAGGCTCTTCCTTCCTTGCTTCCTTCCTTCCTTGTCTTTCTTTTCTTCCTTGTCTTTCTTTTCTTTCTTTTTTCTTTCTTTCTTTCTTTCTTTCTTTCTTTCTTTCTTTCTTTCTTTCTTTCTTTCTTTCTTTCTTTCTTTCTTTCTTTCTTTCTTTCTTTCTTTCTTTTCTTTTTCTCCTTTCCTCTGATTTTCCAGTCTCCAATGCCATGATGATGCATCATTTTGAGAACTTGAAAATGTACTTTTAAATACAATATGTTGTTCCCTCCTTCCTTCTCTCCTTCCTTCCTATTCCTTCTTTTCTTCTTTCCTCCCTCCCTTCTTCTCTTCCTCCTTTTCTTCCTTCCTTTCTTCCTTCTTTCCTCCCTCTTTCCCTCCCCTCTCCCTCCCAAGAGAAAAATAAATAAATACAAAATGTTCCTTGATTCTTGTGCTATCACTTTTTTTCTTGTGCTATCACTTTTACAGAAAACCCATTTCTAGAAAGAACGGCTTAGGGAGAGAGAGAGAAAGGGAGAGAGCTTTTGCAGCTTTGGCTCTTCTGCTTTTCTATTTTGTGTTGTGTTGTCTTTTGGGGATATACAACCTGCTGAAATCAGAGCTTGCTCCTGGCTCCGTGCTCAGGGAATCGCTCCAGGCGGGTTCCGGGGCCCGTATTAGGAGTGCTGGGGATTGAACCCAGGTCTGCCCCAGTACTGGCCCAAATCTTCTGCTTTTACTTCTTCAGTCCTGAGAACTGCCACCCGGTGGCGCCAGAGGCCCTGGTTTCATTTGACTTTTACTGCTAACTAGACTGGCTCTGGCTTCGTGATGTCTCTGGGCTCCGGGCAGCAGTGTCTGGGCATCCTCCCCGCCTGCCTCCCAATGCCTGGGCATCCTCCCCACCCCACTCACCCACTGTCTGCTCAGTGAGCCGCCAAACCTCCTCCCCTTTCTAGATTAGGTACAAGCGAGCACCCCAGGATGGGGAGGCTGGGAGCGACACAGCTTAATGAATGCACAAAAGGCTCCATGTGCATGGTGGAGGAGGTCGCTTTCTTTTTGTGCATGTACATGGGGGGGGGCACATTAATGATGCTCAGGGCTTACTCCTGGCTCTGCATTCAGGGATCACTCCTGGAAGTGCTCCGTGGACCCTATGGGATGTCGGGGATCCAACCCTGGTCAGCTTGCAAGGCAAGCTTCTTAACTTTCCAACCCGGGTAGGCGTTAACTCTTTCTCCAATCAGTGTTTTGTTTTGTCCCCAACAGAAAATTGCCAGAACCCACCAAGGTGCCGAGGGTTAGCCCTGAGGTTCCAAGTCAGTTCCACGCTAGCCAGGCAGGTGCTTTTGGCCACTGCTTTTGCCTCCCATCCCTGCCCAAGCCTAAGACTTACTCTTTCCATGTTCTGTTTTGTTCCCGACCATGGATTGCTAGGGCCAAGCCTCAGGGACCTGGGGAGACTCCAAGGTTCACAGCCCTGGTCTTGTCACACAGTTGCTCCTGAACATCCTGGGAGGGGTCTGGTTCCCTCATATTCTCCCCCTGTGGATGGATAAGTGGACTCTGCAGGCTTCAGCCTCCTTCCCTTCCAGAACATTCTCCTCCAGAGATTCTCCAGAATTGCACCCCCACATCCAGTGACTGGGCTCCCCAGTAAAACTCGAGACCTGCTCCTCCTTGAGCATCCTCATCCCAGGATTCCTGGGGAAGGCTGGGGTGGGGGGGGGGCAGGTTAGCATTAAATGCTGAGACAGTAGAATCAGCCAGAAGGCAGAGCAGGCGCAGAGGGAAAAGCAGGACATAAACATTTATTACTCCACAGTCCAGACCCGGGTGCCCTTGACCTTTCACTCTGTTGTTCAACAGTTCAACGACCCCTCCATGGCATTGAAGGGGCCTGAGCACCAAACAGGAGGAGATGGCAGGGTGGGGTACAGACATGGAAGCTCCCCACACCTTTGGGGGGGAAGGAAAGGGCTCAGTTTTGCCAACTTGCCGTGCGATGCAGAAAGCTACCGATGTATGTGCAAGTATTGAGCCACACGAAGTGGAAGCTGTGCACCCCCAAATTAGCATGATCCTGGCACAACAGCCCTCCTCAGAGCAGCCCCAGTGCAAAGAACCCCTATGTCCTTCCTTCCACTCACCAACACTCAATAAATCAAGGGCATGCTACCCATTTGAGATGCGAAGAAAATGGATGGGCCTATCCTCTGTGCTATCACTCCAGCCCCAAAGCCAGCAGCTTAGTCTAGTGCAAAATCCTTTGTTCTTCAAAGCCACATCGGCCTTCACTACAATTGAGCCCACTTGCTCTCTTGCTCCCATCTCTGAAGACATAGAAATGAGGTGAACTCTGAGCACGGGGCCTCAATCTGGCAGGGCTACCAAAACTATTGGTCTGAGTGAGGGAATTCCTTTCTCTTCCCACACCTTGGACTGCAACCTTGATTCCTTGAACTTTTCCTAATGCTGACCCCCAAAATATAAGTGGAAGCAGTGCTCTGAGACTTGGGCGATGGCCTTGAGGGCCTCATATGTGCCTGGGACCCCACAGAGACCTCCCAAAGGAAGCTGCCTCTGAAGAGCTAATGCATAAGGAAGGACTATTCTGGGTTGCTGAGCGCATGTGGATAGGAAGGCACATAAGGTAGATTGCAATCCCCTCTGCTGTTCTCTCTAAGTCGCAGAGCCCCCCATTCATCTTTGTAGCAAAAGCCCAGCCCCACTTCTCCCATCTGCAGAGATGTTTGTCCCCAGAACTGGCCCCAGACCAGCCTTCCAGGGATGGAGTGAGGGCTTGTCACAGAGTGATAGCCTGGTTCCAGTTATTGGGACAAACCCAACTTCACTTGGGCCTTTGATTCAGAGCAGGAGGCCACACACGCCTCTGTGAAGCGCCATGAATGAACAAACTCATTTGCTGGACAGGAGGACCCACCTCGGCCATCTCAGTGGGGCCATGGCTAAGGCAGAGAGACCGCGGGGCACCTCTAAGCCTTATGGCTGCACCGCCCACGTCTGGGCCCAGCTGTCCCTGCTCCAGTCCTCAAACAGTTTCTGAGCAAGGACTGTGCTTGGAAGGTCTACCCCTCTCCCTGGGTCCCAGACTAGGTTGGAATCACCTGGTATCCCCAGCCCTGCAGCCCCCAAACCCCAGTCACACTCTGGTCTTGCCTGAGTCCAGGCACCAGTCCCCAC
The DNA here is from genome assembly GCF_024139225.1 of Suncus etruscus. Classification (NCBI taxonomy): domain Eukaryota; kingdom Metazoa; phylum Chordata; class Mammalia; order Eulipotyphla; family Soricidae; genus Suncus; species Suncus etruscus. The sequence goes on along the minus strand of NC_064852.1, from coordinate 695,192 downwards.
CCCCCAAACTTCATTTCTGTCACCTCTGGGGGTGGGGGCACAGTTGCCTTTTGTTTTGTTTCTGGACCAAGCCCCCTGGTCTCCTCCTCTAGGTGAGTGAGACGGTGAGTGACCCCACACTCACTCTGATCCCCTGATTTCCCGTTGTCTTCCTTGGCAAGGAGTGAACGGCCACTCCCCATGCATCAGTCACTCTGAGGCTTCCTGGACCTGGCACATGGCAGACACAGGCGAGGGCTCATGGGAGCTGCTGGAGAAAACTCCCACTTAGCCATGGAGCCTGATGGTCACTTCTCCCACCACCTCTGCCCTCCTCCTTGCTCCCCCACTCTGCTCTTCTGTGTTGCAAAGGTGTGCAATTAAATCCTTTGTTGGATGTTTACGAATCCCCAAATAGTTCCCAGAATGAGAAATTGAGTCCCATCCCCTTGTCCCCTTCTGGGGGGGAGATCTTGGTAATATGTATCCGCAGCAAATACTCCACACAGACAAGAAGGTTAGGGTGTCAAAGGCCGGCGAAAAAAGTCCTTTGTCAGCCTGCTACCAGCTCTGGCAAAAGACCCCGCACGCCTCCTGCTAAAGCTATTTATTCAACTCTCCACAGCGCCCCCATCTGGAAGGTCGAGGTGGGGCAACAGGCAAAGAATAATCTTAGGGAAATATTTCGTATACAACACTTCTGGAGCCTTGGAACAAGTGAGCAGGAGACGTAGGAGATGCCTGAGCGATGGTTCAGAGGAGAGGGCGCTTGCCTCACACACGGGTTTAATCCCCGACATCCCACAGGGCCCTGAGCATCCCCAGGAGAGATTCCTGAGTGCAGAGCCAGGCGTATGCTCTGAGCATTGCTGAGAGGGTCCCAATTGCTACCCCTCAAGAAAAAAAAGAGCGTGAGTGAGATTTGGGGTCAGCCCCAAGAAAATCCTGAACTAGCAGAGCCCCAAATTCCAGCTTTGGAAGGAAAAGTCAGGCTGTGCTGCTCTGTCTAGAGTGGGGTCCCTACCCAGGAAAGTGTGGCACTCTTGCCACCCTCCATGCTCCAGCCCGATGAGGAAGGGTGTGAGCATTTGCACCAGCACTGAGCACTCTAGCGTCTCACACACATTCCAGTGGACTCTGGGGTGGACGGTGGCTCTCTAGGAGTCAGCCTGGGGCATGGGCAACCCTAGGGCTTGAGTGGGAGCAGACTGCACCACCCCACCCAGGACAGGTCTCCCACCCTCGCTCGGGCAGCCGGACCCCATCATCCCTTCTGTCTCACAGGGCTGGCCGTAGAAAAGCCACTCCAGGCTTTTGGTTCCTTTTTGAGCCACACTGGGTGGTGCTCAGGGCTCACTCTTGGCTCTGGGGCTCACTCCTGGCTCTGGGGCTCACTGATCCAGAGATGGCTCCTGGTAGTTTTAGGGGGACCCCATTCACGGTGCTGGAGATCGAACTCGGGCTTGCCATAGGCAACATGAGCAAGCCCCCGCTGCCCTCTCTCCAAGACCCATGAGAGCAGAATGTCCAGGACCTTCGTGGCCCAACTGGTGGGCAGACCACAAGGCAGCCCAACTAACCTCTTGCCCAGTGGGTGCAACTCCCCTTCCTGGAAGAAGGTCGGGCCTGGAGTTCGGGGTCTTGAGGACAGAGCAGCTCAGCTGCTGGAAGAGCATCGCTTCTATACCTGAGGGACAGAAGAAACTAGGGATCAGCATCCATTCATGCGTCCCCAAGTCCCCAAGAAGATGCAATGATGACCATGTGGGATCCCCCTCCACAATTCCGGGGCACAGAGGGAGGAGAGGTGGGGGATGGTCAGGGAAGGTCCAAGGAAGTACCAACAGTACCAAAAGGAGAGCTGGAGAGCAAAGACCCAAGTCAGTCTTGCCCAATTCTATGCCCACCCACAGGCTGGCCTCTCCGGTGCCCACTGTTCTCCGCTTCTGGAACTCTCCCTACCTCACTGCACTGGTCTGCACTGAAGGGAGAGAAAGATGGCTCTGTTGACTTATAGGGTGAACACTGCCTTGAGAGTCCAGAGGAGGGAGTTTGCCCTGGAGAAGAAGTCTAGGAATGCTTCCCAGGGGAGGTGACACATGAGCAGGACCTTAGCTGACCAGGAGGAGTTTGCCAGCAGGAGGAAGGGGGTGTCTGCCTCGGAATGCAAAAGCTGAGTGTTTGAGAGACCCCTTTGCCATGGCGATGGGGGATGGTCTCTCCTGCCTTCAGGATAGGGAAGAAACCTGCAGAGAACTGAGGACATCAGGGTGGGGTGTGGTGGGGGACAGAGGGGTCTGGGGGAAGGGAGCAGGCTCAGGAAGGAGAGTGGCTGGGAGGGGAGAGGAGAGAGAGAGAGAGAGAGAGAGAGAGAGAGAGAGAGAGAGGGAGTGAGAGGGAGAGAGAGAGAGGGAGAGAGAGAGGGAGAGAGAGAGAGGGAGAGAGAGACAGAGAGAGACAGAGAGGGAGACAGAGAGAGAGACAGAGAGAGACAGAGACAGAGAGAGAGACAGAGAGAGACAGAGAGAGAGACAGAGACAGAGAGAGAAACAGAGAGAGAGACAGAGAGAGAGGGAGAGAGAGAGGGAGAGAGAGAGGGAGAGAGAAAGAGAGGGAGAGAGAGTGGGAGAGAGAGAGACAGAGACAGAGAGAGAGACAGAGAGAGACAGAGACAGAGACAGAGAGAGAGACAGAGAGAGAGACAGAGAGAGAGACAGAGAGAGACAGAGAGAGAGACAGAGACAGAGACAGAGACAGAGAGAGAGAAACAGAGAGAGAGACAGAGAGAGAGGGAGAGAGAGAGAGGGAGAGAGAGGGAGAGAGAGAGAGAGGGAGAGAGAGAGTGGGAGAGAGAGAGACAGAGAGAGAGACAGAGAGAGAGACAGAGAGAGAGACAGAGAGAGACAGAGACAGAGAGAGAGACAGAGAGAGACAGAGAGAGAGACAGAGACAGAGAGAGAAACAGAGAGAGAGACAGAGAGAGAGGGAGAGAGAGAGGGAGAGAGAGAGGGAGAGAGAAAGAGAGAGAGAGAGTGGGAGAGAGAGAGACAGAGACAGAGAGAGAGACAGAGAGAGACAGAGACAGAGACAGAGAGAGAGACAGAGAGAGAGACAGAGAGAGAGACAGAGACAGAGAGAGAGACAGAGAGAGAGAAACAGAGAGCGAGACAGAGAGAGAGGGAGAGAGAGAGAGGGAGAGAGAGGGAGAGAGAGAGAGAGGGAGAGAGAGAGTGGGAGAGAGAGAGACAGAGAGAGAGACAGAGAGAGAGACAGAGACAGAGAGAGAGACAGAGAGTGAGAGAGAGAGAGAGAGAGAGAGGGAGAGGGAGAGAGAGAGACAACAGCTGTGGGCGATGGAGGTGCTTCCCCCCCCCCCCATTCCTGTGGCAGCTCAGCTCACTCTGGTCTCCGGGAGCTGATTAGCAATTGTTCGACTTCCCAGAGGCCAGGGGACGGCGGGGAGGGAGGCTGCGGAGATGCTGCCAGGCTCGAGGGAGGATGCAGGCGCAATTTGGCAGCGAGCGAGGGACCCTCGACACCAGCCTGCTCCTCTCTTCCTTCCATCCACCCAAACCAGGGTGCTGGTCGGGAGGAACAGCCCCTAAAATAACCAACCAGAGGAGCTCATCCTGAGGCAGGGGCGCTGCAATCCCACCCCAAGCTGAACCCTAATTCTGGGGGCAGACACTCTGCCTGCGTCCCCCTCTGCCTAAGCCTCCCAGGAAAGCCAGGATG